>NW_022111358.1:5125773-5136181 GCF_000313985.2 Echinops telfairi
CCCTCCCCTACGTTCACTCCTCTCGCCAGAGGTCTCCAGGTCCTCCCCCCCTTTCACTTGGCCTCCCTGCGCACCCCTCCTCTTCCTTTGAGAAGTGTGCATTTGGGGGCTCATCTCATGGAAGTTGGGGGGGCGTCCTGGCTGCGCTGATGAGGGGGGGGTTGGGGAGTGCAATGTGCCCTCAGCCCCCACCCCTTGAGGCTAGTCTGGGGCCAAACCCCTCCCCAGGAAAGAAACTAGGCTGGAAGCTTCAATGGGCTAGTTCTTAGCCCTCCCAGGGTGTGGGGGGCTAGTGCCCCCAGCCGGGACCAGGGTCTGCCCTGCCGCAGGACTTCCCATCAAGGGAGGCCTCCTCTGGCCACCGTGATTAAGAGCCAGACTGGCTGAATGTGAGTCCCAGCTTTATCACACAGTTTGCTGTGTGACCTTGGGCAAGTAACTTCCGTCTCTCTGAGCATAGTTCTTCACCTGTAAAATGGGGATAATCACAGCAACCTCTTCGGGTCATTGTGAAGGTAAAATGAATCGACTGTCCACAGTGCCCAGTACACTGCGCTCTGCACATAGAAGTCTCGTCAGCACTGGAGACAGACAACTAGGCATTCTGGGGCTCACCGTGAGCAAGGGGCAAGCGAGGGGGAGGAAGCTCATGGCAGAGGAGGGGTGAGCCTGAAGGAGGAGAGGCATTTGGGGAAGCGGTAGCTCTCCACCTCGGCTTCACTGGGCAGCGGTCCAGCTCTGGTTCCTTAGGTGAGAGCACGGCAGGGCCCCTCTCGGTGGGGGTGGAAGACAGGAGTCAGAATGGACCTGAATCTCTGAGCTGCAGGAGAACGGAGCATGGGGCGTCCAGACAGCTGTGGAGGGGACTGTGATGGCAGGCCTGAACCTGTGCATTTGTGTCCCTGGGGCCCCCTGTTCCTCCCTCCTCCAAGTCAGGCCGCAGCCATTCTCGGCTGGGTCTCTGGAGAACTGAGCTCCCTTGCCCAAGCAGGCACTGATGCCTTGAGGGAGTCTGGACCAGGCTGATGTTGGTGCCACTTGGATTTCAGACAACTGCAGCATTGAGGATTCAGCTTACATCCGGGGCAGAACTTGCTCTGACGATGTCTGACCTGCCTAAGGTCTTGGTGACTTTGGTAATTCCAGGGGCCCCCAGCCCACTTACCAACCGCCACGTGTCTCCTTGTGTGGCCTGTAGAGATGGACCCTCTGTGAGTAGGAGAAGGGGGGCTTGAGGGAGCCCTTTCCTCTGCAGAACTGAGCAGGGGCCTAGGACTCTGTGCCCTGGCCTCCCCTGCCGGGTCTTTCCTGACCCTAATCACCCAGGTCTGAAGATTGCTGTTCCTGGATGAGCGGGTCCTGAATCCAGCTTAGGAAACTATTTGTGGCTGAAGGGGAAAGAGGAGTTGTCTTCTGAGCCCTCTGCTCCTGCCCCCTTGTTCTGGCTGACCCGGGGCCCCAAAGCCTCAGCCCTCCCTGGCAGAAGGGAGGGGGTGCAGTTCTGAGCCTTGTGTGAATCCCCTGCTCCTCGCCTCCTCTCAGGACAACAGGAGAGGATAGATTGAGCTTGCACTAGGACCAACAAATCAGATGGCAAGAAGTTGAGACAGGTGGGAGGAAGGGCCCTGAATTGCATCATGGGGGCTGGGAGGTGGGTCACTAGGCTCCGTCCAGCCCTGTCACCTTGCCTCCCTCACTCCGTGTCCTATCTCGCCATTTCTGGACTAGTATTTCTTTGAAGACTCCCTATGCACAGGATGAGGCTGGACACTGCTCACTTCAGCCCCTCCCTCTCTCCTCCTGGGCAGCACTGTCACAGGCCCCTTCTCAAACCTGTGTGGTCCATGCTGGGACCCTGAGGTGACTGTCAGGGCTTCCTGGAGGGGGCTGCCTGAGGTGTGGGAAGAGGCAGGCCTGGGAAATTGGGAATAGGACTTTCCGTTCACTTCCTCTTCCTGCCCCAGAGGAATAAGAGGTAGCCCAGGGCCTCGGGTGACTTCCGCGCCTCACTGGGCCACCAAGGGAGGCTGTGATGCCTCGTGGGCAGGCTGAGTGCACCAAGCCGCCGGGTACACCTCTCTCTTCCTCCGTTGGTGACCAGGGCCTCCCAGGCACTTTTAGTTTCCGCTGCAAGAGCAGTGAAGACTGTCACCTTCCCCAGCTGCCTCAGCAGGGTCCACTGCCACTCCTGGTTCCCCCTCGGCCTTACCCTGCACGCCCTACTGTCCCCCTGCCCTGATCCACACACCTGCCACGCCCACCTCTGGCCAGGCTATGAGTAGGGGAACACTCAATCTTGGGGCTGGCTCAGAGCCACAGCTGCATAGATGATCCCTAAGGGACCTTCCCTCTCCTTGGTGAGACTTCTCCCTACAGTAGAGGTCAAGAGAGGGTGGGTGCAAAGTTGGCCCCGCCCCTCCAGTATTCCAGGCTCCTTGGCTGGCTGGCTCTCCGGCTTGAGTTAGCAGAGCTTTGGCTAAGCTGCTTACATGAGCTGGACTTGCATAAGCTGCTTATAGGGATAGGTGGGGGTGGGGGCTGCTGGGAGGCTGCTCTGAGGAGAGGATGGGAAAGTGGTTCATCTGCCCCAGTGCCATCCACAATGGGAAAGTCCCCTCAAGACCGGCATTGGCCTGATGCATGTACAGATAGTACCAGGAGCGCCCTCCCAAAGCGCAGCTGTGTCACCCCTTCTGAGTGAGGGTCTTCCCACTTGGGCTGAGAGGTGCACGTCAGACAGGAGACTCCGGCGTGGGAAGGAGGGTGTGCTGGACATGACTTTGTCCTCCAGCCCTCTCTGACCTACCTGCCCCAGACTGCTTCCCACAGGCCACTAGGATGAGACTGCGTCCCCCCATTAGACCCCCCAGTGGCAGAGCGATGTGTCTACCACACTGGGGGGCTCTCCCAGGGCAGGGTCTCCATTATTTGGGGGAGGGTAATAATCCTTAGAGTCAGAGAGAACTAGCTGGGGGTCCCCCGGAAGCTGAGCTGGTGGGAGGAGCTTTGGAGGCGCCTTCCTTGCTCAGTGGCCTGTCTCCCCCAGACTACTTGTGCTCCCCCGAGGAAAATATCTACAAAATCGACTTCGTCAGGTTCAAGATTCGGGACATGGACTCAGGCACTGTCCTCTTTGAAATCAAGAAACCACCAGCCTCAGGTGAGAGGGATGGGCAGACTGTCCAGGGTGGGAGGTGGGCAAGCAGCGTGCGAGGCTGCCCATGGAATCTCGTGGCCACGAGTCAGAGCTAAGCTGGGGTTTGGAGAATCTCCAGGCAAGTAGTCTTCTGTGCGTGGGTCCCCATTTCTTTCCCATCTGTCTTGGGAGGACAGCCCTGCCCCTTCAATCCCCGCCAGTCTGCCCCCTGCAGGCCACCTTGGGAAAGGCGGTCCCAGGGCCCCTAGGCTTCAGGGCTCCCTGTGACCTAGGAGCCAAACTAGCCATTCGGCCTAGAACCCGGTGGCCGAGATCGCTGGCCTAGAACCCGGTGACGGGCCCATTCAGCCAGTGCTCTGCACCCTCTCTGCGCTGCAGAATCTGCTGGAGAGGTTTAAAAAAAAATACTGCTGGGGCCCCCGGGGAGATCCCTGGGTGGACAGGGGCCCCAGCCTGAAGCCCACTGAACCCCAGTTGGGGTGCATTGCAGAACGGCTGACAATCAACCGGCGGGACCTGGACCCCAATGCCGGGCGCTTTGTCCGCTACCAGTTCACGCCTGCCTTCCTCCGCCTGAGGCAGGTGGGAGCCACGTGAGTCACGGGGCCACCGGGCAGGTGTTGGGGGCCGGGGCGGGGCCGGGAAGGAGCGAGCCCTTCCTGAGCCGGGCTGCCTGACTTCCAGGCCAGGCTCAGCCTTGGCCCCGCCCCCCGACCCCTGGCCCCTCTCAGGGTGGAGTTCACCGTGGGAGACAAGCCGGTCAACAACTTCCGCATGATCGAGAGGCACTACTTCCGCAACCAGCTGCTCAAGAGCTTTGACTTCCACTTCGGCTTCTGCATCCCCAGCAGCAAGAACACCTGCGAGCACATCTACGACTTCCCTCCGCTCTCGGAAGACCTGAGTGCGTGGGCAGCGGGGCGAGGGGCGGGCTCCCTTTTCCTCCCACCTGGAGTTCTCTTTTGAGTCTGGTGACGCCAGATGCCCCGGCCACCGTCCCACTGTCACTTGCAGGGAAACTGAGGCTAGGGGAGCTGTCTGGGTGGATCTGGATAAGCTGTCACTTTGCTTATCCCCTCCTGGGGCCCCTTGAGTGTCCTGGCTCCGGCTCCTGACCTTGGCCCTCCTGGCCGGGCCTCTCTTGCAGTTAGTGAGATGATCCGCCACCCGTACGAAACGCAGTCTGACAGCTTCTACTTCGTGGACGACCGGCTGGTGATGCACAACAAAGCCGACTATTCCTACAGCGGGACGCCCTGACCCTCCCAACTGCCCCCTGCCCGCCGAGGCTCTACACTGGGCCTCTGACTAGGGCTTGCTCAGCACCCACCTCTGGAACCCAGGGTCTCTGCCCGGGAAGCGCTCCAGGGCCCGTTCCCTGAGAACAGGGAGCCTCAGTCCCAGCTTCATGAAGCCCAAGGGACCTGGGACCTGGGGTTGGGGTAGGGGGTTTGTTAACGTCCATGTCCAGGAAAGCTTCCTGAGAGCCTCGCTGGCCCTCTCGGACCCAGGTTTCTGAATAGTGCCCCCTGTCCAGGCTGTGACAGGGCCAGAGCAGGGAGTCCTGTCCCCTACCTGCCACCCCCACAGACGAAGCTCCTTGGGGGAGTCTGACCACCAGACTTCACCAGAGCCTGGGGCTTGGCCCCAGCTGCCACCATCCAGTGCTGAGACACTGCCTGAGGTGTGGGGAGGGGACCAGTCCAGCTTGTCGTCTGTGTAGGGGCTGGAGCAACTGTATATAGTTTTCAATAAACTCTTCTTTTTCTCTTCTCTGGTTGTGGGCCCGTGTTGCGTGACTGTGGGGAGTGGGCCCCCTGGTGCCTTTGGACCTCAGAGTCCTCGTATCTCCTCATCCTGTGCGCTTTGCCCCCACACTCCACATTTACCTGGGGCGGCTGGGAAGCCTTTCTCCTTTGATAAAGAAGGAAACTCAGGCTCTTCAAAGGGGAGAGTTTGGCCCAGAGTGAACAAAGACAGGGCAGAGACGTCCAGGGCAAGAGGGTCTGGGTGGTGGCAGGAGGTGACTTTGTTTATTCTACTTGCCCAGACTCCCAGAGGCCACTAGGACCAGTGGGCTGTGCTGCTAGCCACTGGGGAGGGTAAACAGCTTTGCCGGACGCCTAGAGCTGCTCTGGGAGCTCCTTGGCTCTATCAGCCCTGCCCCCGGTCCTTCTCTCCCAAGCGCAGATGCAGAGGAAGGTCAGGGACTGAGGCAGGTGGAGAGCTGCCCTCCAGGTTTCCCTCCACCCTCCACTGAGTTCTGGGGACGCTGGAATTCAGCAGAGTTCTGGGGAGCCCCTGCCGGGTGTCGGGACCAAGCTGAACTTGGAATTCTCAGTTGTGTGAACCATCGTCCCTAGGATGAGTCAGACTGGACACGGAGGGAGAGTTTTGTTTGGAGAGTTCTGGGAAGGAATCTTGGAGGAGGCGGTCTTGTATCATCAGGGGCCTTGGTCAATCAGGACTTGGACCAGAGACCAGGGCAGAGGGACCGCAGGGCACAGGAAAGGGCATAAGCAAAGGCTTAGAGGCAGGGACAGACAGGCTGAAGGAAGAGGACTCCAGGGTGCCTTAGAGCTTGAGAGCTGGGGCTGCCCCTGAGGAAGGTGGGAGCCGCTGGGGAGGGTGAAGCAGGACTTACCTGCTCAGAGGACGTCTGGCTGATGGGTGGAGGTGGACAAGAGAGGATGGGTTTAATAGTAGTCAATATTGACTGAGTGCTTGACGGGTTGCAAGTGGTTAATGTGTTTGGCTGCTGTTGGAGGTTCCAGTTCACCCCGAACCTCTCAAGAAACACCTGGGCATGTTCTGGAAAACCAGGTGTGGAGAACGATTCCACCTTGACCCACATGGTGGCACCATGTGTCGGTATCAACTTGACAACTCTCTTTCTAAACCTGTCTCAACTCATAGAAAGCTTCCCATCGTTTCTGAGCCAGGCTTTCCATCATTAGGCCTCTTATGTAAAACTCTTTGGACCTGTCAGGAGAGACCAGTCCCTGGAGAAGGACAGCATGCCTGGTAAAGTGGAGGGGCAGTGAGAAAGGAAGGCCCTGTACAAGATGGACTGACACAGTGCCCGCAGCAATGGGCCCCGCACAGGGCTCTGCCGGGGTCCCCTTCTGCTGTGCATCGGGGCGCCGCTGTGGTTCGGAACCAACTCAACAACATGTAAACTTCAGGAATAGAACGGCTGAGCGGCTCGGCCACACTGGCAGTTATTAAGAGGCAGTGATAAGACTGGAATCCAGGCAGACCAGTGGCAGAGTCCGGGGACTAAGCGGCCCAGAGCCGCGGTTCTCAACCTGTGGGTCCCGACCCCCTTGGGGGTCAAACAACCTTTTCACAGGGGTGACCTGATTCATCACAGTGGCAAAATGACAGTGATGACGTAGCCACGAAAATAATGTGACGGTTGGGGGGTCACCACCACATGAGGAACTGTATGAAAGGGCCGTGGCGTTAGGAAGGTTGAGAACCACTGGCCTAGAGGCAGTGAGTGGCTAGTGAGGCAACCGGTGTAGGAATCCAGGTACGTGATGGAATGCACCTGAGTGAGGTCACTATCCCTGGAGACAGAGAATCAACGAGGCTGAGCTTCGTAAGGGGGGAGATTCCCAAGAATGGATGAGGAGTTCGGGGAGAGGGATTCAGTGGAGATGGAGCCCCTGCATTGTTCCTGGGCACTGGGCTGCCTGAAGGTGCTATCACTGGACTTGGGAACCAGGTCAGGTCCGAGTGGGCATGAGTGATGATGAGCTCAGGTTGGGACTTGCCATGGATGGCACGGATGCCTGCAGGAGCCGGCCAGGATGCAAGCAAAAAGGGACCAACGGCTGGCAAACACTGGCTCCCAGAGGATTGCCGGAACTGTGACCATGAGATTGTTGTGAGCCCCCACTCGCTTTTCACGAGCAGACAGCATGTTATGCATTGAATTATGGGACACACACACACACACACACACACACCCGCACCCTCGCCAAAGAGGTGTTGTAAGTCCTAATATCTGCCTGTGGTTATAATCCCATTTGGGAATAAGTTGTTTTTGTTACATTCACGAGACAGGATTGGTGGAGGGCATAACTGGAGTCCATTGGTTTTTGAGATATAAAGGAATAAAAAAGAACAGTGAGCGAGATGGGGTCAGGTAGATGCCAAGACACATAGAGAAGTCTCAGGCATCAGGAAGCAAAAGCTAAAGAGACCGGGACCTTCCTGGGGACAGAGAGAGTCTTCCCCACAAGCCAGGGCTCTCGCTGCCGCCTAACTGTGAGAAAGTAAATACGTGTTTGAAAAACTGGGCGCTGGTGGTAAGTCTGTTCCAGCAGCACCGGGCAACCAGACCCAGGGTCCTGCAAGACAGTGCCAGCAGTGCCTCCCTCGGGTCCCTCAATGGGAGAGGGCGAACATCCCGGCCGGAGGGGGAGGTAAGCAGGGAGGCAAGCTGGAGGGGATGCCTGGGGGCGGGAGGAGAGGCTCCATCTGGAGCCGGCTGTGCCAGAAACTAAGGGGGGCAAGTGGTTAGCAAGTGGCAGTCGCTGGGAAAGTGAGGCAGGGGCATGTGAGCGGGAGAAGGGCTGGTTGGGAGAGGAAGTAGGCCAGGTATACAGGTACGGGGTTTTGTGATAGCACAAACCACCAGAGAAGCTCTGGCGAGGCAGAGGGACCCGCCTGTGACCCGCTGACAACAGCACAAACCACCAGAGAAGCTCTGGCGAGGCAGAGGGACCCGCCTGTGACCCGCTGACAACATCCCTCGCCGCCGCAGCGGCAGAGTAGAGCCAGCTTGGGGTTCCACCCTCAGGCAAGGACAGAGGCTTCTTTCTGGTTTAAAGCCACATCCCGGAGAGCAGGTGCCAGGCTGGAGCTCACAATGAGGAGAGGCCTGTCTCCTGTGGGCCTGGAGGCGGCCCAGCTGAGGAAGGCCATGGTCCCCTGCCTCCTTTTAAGTCTCCATGCCTCTGGCACGGGTCCTGCTGCTAATGGGGTAGCTTGCTGCGTTTGCTTCCGGCACATTCCCCAGGAGCCTGGAGAATCCCTGGGCAGACGAAGGCGGGAGAGACCGGGTAATGGTGGGGTTCTTCCTGACTCTGATGCTCCTGAGCCGTCGGCCTGGAAGGGCAAAGCTCTTGACAGCTCTGGACCTCAGCTTCTGTCTCTGGAGTGGGTCAGGCATTACTGCTTTGGCTCTTTGGGGGTGTATGAGGATCCTGCTTCAGGACCGACCGAAAATAAACCCAAAGCAAACCCACAGGCAGGCAGTCAATTTCAACTCCTAAGGATGCAAAAGGACAGAGCAGAATTGCTCCCTTTTGTTTCTGGACGCTTTACAGGAGGTGGTTGGTGGATTTGAACCACAGACCTTGTGTTTAGTAAGCCCAATGCTGACACCACCAACAGGAGAAACCAAATACTATGAAGAATCCACATCTCATACCCTCTACAGGCTGGCCTGCCAGGGACACAGTGGGGCTGCCAAACCAGTGGTTAGGAATGGCAATACCCACCCAGTTAGAGCTGCTATCCCAGCCCCTAAGCACCCTCCGGCTCCCTGTGCTAGTCCCGGTTGACTAGGGAAACAAATTCCGAGACACTCCTATATGTAGAGCAAAGAGCTTTATATCAAAGAGTAATTGTATATGAAGAAAACATCCCAGCCCCATCCAGAGCAAGTCCGTAAGTCTGACATTAGCCCATATATCTGCTACTAGTCCATAAATTCCTCCTCAGACTCACGTAGCACATGCAATGATGCCGAATGTAGGAAGCTCACAGGCCAGTGGGTGAAAGTCTTGTGGCTCCAGTGGCGGTGGAAGCATCTCAGGGCTGGTGTGCTGCTCCTCCAGCTCCGAGTGTGGCTCCTCACGGCTTGTCGACAGGGAGGTAAAGCAGAGAGCGTGAGGCCGGCCTCTCAGGAGAAAGGGAGGAAGTTCCCAGAATCTTCATGAGAAGTCCACACCCACAAGGAAGGAAGCATCATCGGGCTGAGACCTAATGGACAGGTTAGATACCACCCCTTCACTCTATTTATCAAGTTGATAAGAAATCACGTAACTACCACACTCCCCTGAGCCCCACCCTCCACTGCCCCGATATCTGGCAACTCGAGTGAAGGTACGGTTCCCTTCTTACGGTACCAGGGACCCTTTTGGGGGTCTGCTGAATCTTTGGTTATATAAAGCTTTTTTTTTTTGTAATCAAGTTTCAATACCAATTTCAAGAAGACTTGGTGGGGACAGAGAAACAAGGTAACCAATCTACAACAGCTGGTCTTGCAACGTTAGATGTTGTTAGATGCCATCAAATCAAGCCTGACTCTTGGCTGTCTTACATACACCAGTGAAGCGCGGCCTGGGCCTGCACCATCCTCACCATTGTGCGCGTCTTGGCGTCCCTGTTGCAGCCTCCAGGCCAATCCAGGGCCTGACCAAGTCTGATGTCCTTCTTCAAGGACTGGCTTTTCCTGGTACCGTTTTTAAAGCATGTGAAGCAATGTCTCACCACCCTCACTCTCACGAGCATTCTTATGTCGTATGAAGCAGCACACTTACATAGTTGTGGCAGCTCGATTTTATGTCAACTTGAACCGGTGTGAAAGTGGAAGGGTGGAGTCCAACCCTATCATTCAGGTCGCCACCTGATGAGGTCATCTTGGGGGACACTGGGAACGGCTCTCTCTGGCCCTTGGCCCTCTGCTTGCTGGGACAACGTGTCTGCCTTCAGGGACAGCCCCATGTAGGTGGACATGCTCCCACCAACCTCGGTTCCACACGACGGACGCAGCATCCAATAGCCTGTAACCTGACTACTCCCTGCTTCATTCGCCTGGCTGCATCCTCACCCGCAGCTGTGTGATTCTGAAGAGCATCGGACCCATGGACTTGAGTGGGACTAGGCTGGGATGCCTTCTTGTCATAAAATGACTTCTTCGTATAAAGATGTTTCTTATACATAGGTGAGTGTCACTGCTTTTTCTAGACAGCCCCGCCTAACAGTAGTATTCAATGAAACTGACCACAGAAAAGCTAAACTATCAATCACGGAGCACTTTCCAATGGCAGGAGACGGCATGTAATTATTTTATTTATTTATTTATCTTGTAACCCTTTTGGGGGGGCTCATACAACTCTTATCACAATCCATACATACATCAATTGTGTCAAGCACATTTGTACATTCGTTGCCCCCAGCATTCTCAAAACATTTGCTCTCCACTTAAGCCCCTGGCATCAGTTCCTCATTTTT
>NW_022111358.1:5136973-5142338 GCF_000313985.2 Echinops telfairi
GCCCTGGATTCCCTGTGTTTCCAGTTCCTATCTGTACCAGTGTACATCCTCTGGTCTAGCCAGACTGGTAAGGTGGAATAGGGATCATGATAGTGGGGCGGGAGGCGGGGGGAGGCGGCGGCGAGGAAGCATTTAGGAACTAGAACAAAGGTGTATGTTTCATCATTGCTACACTGCACCCTGAATGACTTGTCTAATTATTGTTGCTCTCTGCCGAGATGGCAGCTAGTTCCAAACCTCTGTGCCTGAGGATTGCCGCATCCATTTGCTTGAGTTAGGTCCCTGCTTGTGCCATTTTACCCCAGTGATTATTCACACACTTGAGTGAATTGCTTTTCCCCAAACAACATAAGACCACGATTAGTCTTCTCATCATGATACCATTCCATGGAGTTCAAGTGTGTGCCTGTTGTCATTAGGTTCTGTCCTAGTGACCGGAGGCACAATAGAATGAAGCACTGCTTGGTCCCCCACCATGTATGTTTGAGCCCATTGTTGCAGCCACTGTGTTAACCCTTCTCCTGCAGAGTCATCTTCTCCCTTTCCCAAACAGGAGGTCCTTCTGCAGGGAGGAGTCCCTCCCGGTAACATGTGCAAAGGAATATTCTGGTTGTGCTTCTTCCAAGACAGAGTTGTTCTGCAGGCTAAACGAAACCCACTGTCCCTGAGTCCCTTCTGACTCGTACTGACCCTGAAGGACAGGACAGCATTGCGCCTGTGGTATGGAAGACTGTAACTGTGGATGGGAGTGGAGCGCCTCCACGTTCCCCGGTTCTCCAGACAGAGCATGATGGTTTCAACATTCTTTGCATCAATTCTGGGGGAGGGAGGGGGAAGACATGGGGAGCGGATCGCAGGGGCTCAAGTGAGAAGAGAATGCTTTGAACATGATGATGGCCGCATATGGGCAAATGTGCTTGACACAACGGAGCAATGTATGGATCGTGATAAGAGGAGTAAGAGCCCCCAGTAAAAGTATTTAATAATAACAAAAGAAAAGGAATGCATCAGTGCTTCCGTGGTCTTCCTTAATCAATGTCCAACTTGCGCCTGCGTGTGAAAAGGCCACGGCTGCGTCAGAAGCACTTTAGCCCTCAAAATGACACCCTTGCTCTTTAACCCTGTACAGAGGTTTTATGAAGCAGGAGTGCCCAATGCAACATATACATTGCTTTCCTTACTTTTTTGGGAAAGATAACCTTTTAAAAAGTGAAAACCAACTTTACCTGGTCACCCAAAAACTCCATTGGAATCATCCTTAAGACCACTAACCGGGCCTCACAGGAGCCAGACGCTTCCAACTTGATTTCTTGATTGCTGCTTCCATGAACATTGACAGTGGATCTGAGAGAGATGGAATCTTTGAAAGCATCCGTCTTTTCTCTCTTTGTCATAATGCTATCTATGAATCCCGTTTTGAGGATTTTTGCTTTCTTCACATTGAGTTGCAATCTGTACCGGAGGCTGCAGGCCTCGGTTTTCATCAGCAAATCTGTCAAGTCCTTTCAGCAAGCAAGGTTATGTCATCTGCATTACATAGGTTGTTAATAAGCAGCCAATCCTGATACTGTGTTCTTCACACAGCCCAGTTTATAATAGCACCTGCTCAACATACCTGTGGGGGAAGGGGCCAGCCCCCCACAACTAATCGTGGGTCTGATAGGTGCAATTGTATGGTTATAATATATATAATATATATTGTAATAAAGTCATGGAGAGCATGAGAGGTAGATGAGAGATTGAAATAATGGAGTCAGACACATTTCATGGTAGCATGCTCACCTCAGCCCCATGTGGAGATGGGAGACTGGAGGGCAGGAGAGAGGGGGAGGGGAAGGAGGTCAAGGGGAAAGGGAACAGGGGATCAAGGGATTGGGAACCAGGGGAGAGCTCCAGGGTGAGAGGGAGGTGAGGGAGAGGGAGCCAGGGAGAGTGAGGGGAGAGAGGGAGGGTATGGGGGAGAGCAGGGCTTCTTTATTGCTAACCAAGGCTTATGTCTTTGGGGGGAGTGCAAGCCCACTAATTACAGGTAAAGACATACATCACAGGAAGGGGTTACACTATAAGTTATACAGCAATGAGAGGGGGACAATCTAGGGATATACATGCAATAGGAAGGGGAGGGATTGGGGTACACATGTGACAAGATGGGCGGATCCTTGATTCAGGATGGCAGCTTAACTTTGGATGTCACTGAGCAGGTTTGACCTGTTCTCTGGCTTTCCATGGAAACCATTATCAGTAGGGTGTGAACTCCACCTACTGTGGACCACACTGATGGCCACAAGCCTTTCGGGAGAAGTAGCCCTTTGTCCTTAACAGCAGGGAGTGGGCCCCTCTTGTGGTGGGACCAGACAGTAGTATGGCAACTGACTGCCTTCAGGGAGGATGTCTCTAAGCATCTGACCTCTCACCATATGCTGGCAAACAGCATCTAATGTTTGGCATGTCTTTGGGGGAGACAAAGCTGGGGAAAAGTCTCTTTATAATCCCACAAATACGTGTAGTGAAAGGGTACAATGCTGACACACACCTTTCCTGACTTTAACCCATGCCGTGGTCCCCTGTTCTGTCCAAATGACCGCTTCTTTGTCCCTGACCAGGTCTCACAGGAACACAATGAAGTGTTCTGGAATTCCTACTCTTGTCATTGCCATCTATTGTGGGAGGAGGTCAGATGCTTAGACATCCTCCCTGAAGGCAGACTGCTGTCTCCACACACCACAGGGGTGGGCCTGCTCCCTGCTGCTGGAGACAATGGATTACTTCTCCCTAAAGCTTGCAACCATTAGCTTGGTTCACACCCTACTGATAATGGTTCATATGGAGATCCACAGGTCAAAGTTAAGCTGCCATCCTAAATCTATGATCCGCCCATCTTGTCACATGTATATCCCCAATCCCTCCTCTTCCTATTGTGTGTTCGTCCCTAGACCACCCCCTCTCATTGCTGTATAACCTATAGTGCAACCCTTTCCTGTGACGTATGTCTTTACCTGTAATTAGTGGGTTTGCACGCCCCCAAAAGGTATATAGGCCTGGGTTAGCAATAGAGGTCTCTCTCGCTGGTCTCTCCTCCTCCTCTCCTCCTCTTGCCCTCTCTCTCCTCTCTCTTCTCCCTTTCCTCTCCCGTCCTCCATTTCCCTTTCCCCTTGTCCTCCTTCCCTTCCCCCTCTCTCCACGTGGACCACCAAGCAGGGCTGAGGTAAGCAATGCTACCATGTAATGTGTCTGGCTGCATTATTGTAATATCTCTTTTATCTCTCATGTTCACAATGACTTTAATATAATACTTATAAATCTCAACCGTCCAATTGTGCTTACTGAACCCGAGGGTAGTGGTGGGGGGCTGCACCCCCCATACCTAATACTACAATCTATAGCTTGCTATGATCCTCCTAGTCTTTCTGGTATCCTCATCTTTGAACCAAGACACATTTGTTGTCAGCAATGATAGCTCTCATTCTACGTCCTTTTCTGATTCTTGCTTGAATTTCTAGCAGCTCCCTGTTGATGTACTACTGCAACTATTGTTGAATGAGCTTCAGCAGAACTTTACTTGTGTGTGATACTAGTAAGGTGACCAGACGTCCGCTTTTGGTGGGACAGTCCCAATTTTTGGCATTTTTAAAAAGTCCCAATTTTTGGAAAGAGTGCATGACAAGCTAGGGAACGGTCTATTTGGTCCATATAGACCAATTTTTAAATCAAGAATGCCCCCCCACACCCCCTCACCCCCGTCAATGGTGTCCCGCTTTAAATCTGGTCACTTAGATACTTGTGGTATTGTTAAGTGATGTCTACATCCTACTGGGTCACCTTTTGTTGGAATAGGTACATGTTTGGGCAGGGTCTGAACTAGGCAGCCCCTGTTTGGACTAAGCTGAAGCAGGTCCGGGCCCTGCACGTGCTTCCCTGCACATCCCAAAGGTCAGCAACAGGCAGTGCCAGATAAGATAGCCGCCAGATAAGATAACTGGCATTCTGGGTTCAAAGAAAGCAGCAAGGAGTCGACAAGCAATTCTCGGAGTTTCCAGACACCATATGCTAATTGCCATAAATGCTATACATTCCTCACCAGCCCTCTAAAAACTCTCACCCCCAGCTGCTGCACATGACTTCCCTGACCTGTTGGCCTAGGTCACGGAACCTCGTCTGGGAGCTCCCGGCCCCCTAATAAAGCTATTTCTGTGTCTGCTCTCCCTTGTCCTGTCAATTATGTCTGTCTTCCTCCCTGTTCCTCAGTTCCGCTTTACATTTGGTGCCGAAACTCGGGAGAGGTAAGGACATGGGCTCCGTGCTGTCCTGGCCCTGCTTCGGCTGGGACGCAGCCCACCCCTCGTCTCTTCTCGAACCTCCGGAGCCTGTCTGAATACGTAACTTCTGGTCAGTATCTCTCTGTGTATGTTCATTTGTCTTGTTTGTCGCTCTGGACACCGAGGACCAGCAAACTCAAACGGGAACATCAGGTCCGTGGGAGGCTAACTAGCTGAAAGCCCTGAAAAGCAAGTACGCTAGGAAGCTGAACGTGGCTCCGCTGCAGGGGTTTATTCTGCAACCCTGGTACCAAGAGAGCTGGAAATAACTGCCTTTCCCTGAAAGGGGTGTGATGATAAGGCCAGTTTCTCATGTCCATCTTTTCTCTGTGTCTCCCTTCTCTCATGTGGCCTCCAGTCTTTTGTCTCTGTGTTTACCTCCTGGGATTCCTGCTGATAACAGGACTCCCAGCACTAGGCCTGGCAGTCACTGCACCTTCTGCCCGGACTGGAACGCAGAGGGTGTGTCTGAGCCTTTCTATCTGTTTGTGTGTTTTGCGTCTGTAGCCCTGCAAGGCTTTCTCTAAAATATTCTGCCTCCCCTTCCTCTCACCCTGAACAAAGACCTGACCAACCTCCATTTTACCGGCCATAAAGCCAGGCCTCCCTCCCCCTCATTGGCTTCCATTGTGTCTCTCTTTGATCCAAGGACCCTGTCTGCCGGTTAAAGCCGCAGGCCTGCGCCAGGGAGCCTTCCTGTTCCAGAGAGTCCAGGACTCTCCCACTGGGCCCCTAGCTCTGACTGGGACACCTCTCAGGGTTACGGGGCCACATCCTGACTGAAGGCACCAGGGGACCCCCTTCTCTGTCCATACCCCCTGCAGTTTGAGACACAATGGGAAGTTTTCTGTCCCAACCCCTAAGGACAGTCCTTTGGGGTGCCTACTGCCAACCTTACTGAATTGGGTTTGGCTGCTGATCTCCACCCTAAACGCCTGGTCTTTTTCTTTTTTTTTTTTTTAAACATTTTATTAGGGGCTCATACAACTGTTATCCCAATCCATACACACATCAATTGTGTAAAGCGTATTTGTACATCATTTCTCAAA
>NW_022111358.1:5144113-5182814 GCF_000313985.2 Echinops telfairi
ACCAAGTTTGACCTCGATACCTATTGGACAATGAATCGCGCTAGCCAGAAAATAGCACTTTCGTTTTAACGTTCCCCACAACCTCAACAATTTTTGTCAACAAACTGACAAATAATCAAAAGTCCTATATATTCAGGTCTTTTTCTTTCTTCCCTCCCATCCCTCTCTACCACCTGTCACCCTGCTCAAGACCTCTCAGCCAAGCACTCTCTTAATCAGGTCCATAAAGTACTCCCCTTCTGTCTTTCTCCGGACCCCCTGACTCCTCATCTGTGCCCCAGCAAGGCCTCCTCCATATTCTGGGTACCCCTCACCATCACCTCCTCCGCTACCCCCTCAACTTCCAAAGGCTGAGGCACTGTGCCTCGGACACCCCGAGTCAGACCCCTTAGACTCCCTGGAGTCTCTCTCTCTCTCTCTCTCTCTCTCCCCTTCCCGGCTCCCTCCCTGCTCAGCCTGCTCTGAGCCAACACTGCAGCCTCTAACAGACCTCTCCCAGATAGGAAAGCAGCGCACAAATCCATGGTCGCCACCCTGAGACTGGCAGGAGGGAGGGGTCAGAAAGCTCCGGGAAGTAACAACTTTAATCACAGCACTTGTGATTTCAATATCCTCTGAAATCTCAACAATTTCTGGCAGTAAACTCACAAATAGTCTGAGATTCTGTACATCCAGGCCACCTTTCCTCTGAACTCCTGTCCCTTTCTCTGTGTTTCCTGCTCCCCTTCCCAACTCCTCTTGACTAAAGAAACTTCCTCCTCTCCTGCTTCTGCACCCCCTCTGGTGTCTGCCTTTTCAGACCTGCCTGAACACCTTGTCTCCCCTCCTACTCACCTCTCTCTCTATTCTGGCCACCCGGAGCCCCCCACGTCCTCTTCTCCTGATCTACCTGCCTCGCTGGAGGAACCAGAGTCTGGACTTGCCTGTTAGTTAGCAGGCACATGCTAACTAACTTGTCCTTTGTCCACTCCGGGAAGTGGCCAGGACTGAGAGAGTGGTCCAGTTAATGTTTCTCTCTCTCTCTCTCTCTCTTTCGCTGATTTATCTCAGATTAAAAAGCATTTAGGCTCCTTTATTATGATCCCACCACGTATATTAAGGAGTTTCGATATTTAACTCAAGTTTATGATTTGTTCTGGCATAATATTTTTGTCATCCTTTCCTCTACCCTAACTGCAGATAAAGGGAACGCATTTTTCTCAATGTTCAGCAGCACTCCAACCAGGTTCATTTGACCACCCTGATCTAGGTGGTTCCCAGGCAAAAACCTGGTTAAAGTTATCAAATTAACAATCAAGCAGGTAGGGACAAAGTTATCAAATTAACAATCAAGCAGGTAGGGACAGACGTGCCTGCCGAAATAAAATGCTTCAGTATGCCCTGACTTGGCTTCAGGCCATTTCCCATATAGGAATCAATTTTGATAATCTTAAAATCACTCAAAAGCCTGAGGAGAATCCAGTCACCGTTTTAATCTGCTTAACTGGTGCTTTACATTAAAAGCTTAAAAAAGCAGAAGAGAGGCCCTCAAACTCTGGTCCGAGATTTAGCGAATATGGCATTTAAGATTTTAACAGCCGTGAGGAGCAGGCAGTCAATCCGTGATGCCTGGTTCTGGCAGAAGGTAAATTATCAACCCAAGCCTTAGTAGCAGCCCTGCGGCTGGCAATCCCCTGAGGCCCCAGAAGGGCAGCGTGGGGCAAGGGTGTATGGGAATGACAATGGCCACCTGGTGCCTGCTTCAAGTGCAGAGAAGGGCACTAGTCACAGAAGTGCCCCAGGCCTAAAGCTCCAACCAAACCCTGCCCTGCGTGCGGTCAAAGCGGACACTGGAAGTCCGACTGTCCTTGGAAAAGCGACAGGCCCTTTGCATCTCCACGTGGGGGGACTGTCCTTCCAATTCCTGACCCGCCGTTGGCCCTGCTGGGGTTGGCCTAAGTCTGAGGAGACCCTGACTGGACCCCTGTCACCCTCGC
Source organism: Echinops telfairi (assembly GCF_000313985.2). NCBI lineage: Eukaryota > Metazoa > Chordata > Mammalia > Afrosoricida > Tenrecidae > Echinops > Echinops telfairi. The sequence goes on from NW_022111358.1 coordinate 5,146,090, forward strand.
CAAGTCTGGGGTATTGCTCAAGGTATTGGGTGAGTAAATTTCCTTCTTGCACGGAAGCCATCTTTCTGACCTGCCCTCATTTTTAGGGCTAAGCAATCCTTCCTCAATCTCGGTCATGGACATTGATGGCAAGCCTACCTGCCCCAGGTGTACTAGTCCTTGACGACTCATTCCTCCTTATAATCCCTTTGTGCCCGGTCCCTCTGTTGGGAAGAGACATTTTAAATTATTTAGGAACCTCTTTACACCTTACTTTTGGTCTCACAGCACCTCTGCTCCTTCCCCTTTTCTCACCCGACCTGGAAGAACTGGCCCTACAGACCTCGTTGCTTCCCGATGTTAACCCATCATACAATGCCTCCTTTCTAACAACCTCACTACTCTTATCCACTCTCCCTGCAACACTCCAATTTTACCAGTAAAAAAACAAATGGTACTTATCACTTGGTCCAGGACCTGCTCCTCGTTAAGGAAGCTGTTGTCCCCATACACCTAGTAATTCCCGATCCCTATGCTCTTTTGTCCCACACTCTCCCTCCACTATACCTTTTTCACTATCCCCCTTAACCCAGCTTGTCATCATTCCTTTACCTTTACCTGCAGCCCCTCCTAAAACAGATCTAAAGTGGACACAGCCCAACTACCGACTGGCCCGGCCCCCGAATCTTCCAACTCTTAATCACCCCCTTCTTCGCCCTATCTTAGCAGGAAGTAGTTAAGACAGAAAACGTTGCCCCATTACCAATATTAAGAAGTTTGGAATGTATGGGCCGAGTCTGAACTAGGCAGCCCCCGTTTGGACTAAGCTGAAGCAGGACTGGGCCCTGCACGTGCTTCCCTGCACATCCCAAAGGTCCGCAGCAGCTGGCGCCAGATAAGATAACCAGTGAAACCAGATGTTCTGGGTTCAAAGAAAGCCGTGAGGAGTGGAGTCGACAAGCAATTCTCGGAGTTTCCAGACCCCATATGCTAATTGCCAGACATTCCTCACCACCCCTTTAAGAACCTTCGCCCCAGCTGCTGAGCACGACTTCCCTGACCTGTTGGCCTAGGTCATGGAGCCTTGTCTGGGAGCTCCCCCCACCCCCAATAAAGCTATTTCTGTGTCTACTCTCCCTTGTCCTGTCAGTTATGTCTGTCTTCCTCCCTATTCCTCAGTTCTGCTTCACAGTACAAATGTGGATCTCTTCCAGTCAGTTAGCCAGGTAGCTGTCTTCCAACTTTGGCGTAGGTGAGTGAGTGCTTCCAGTGCGTCATCAGCTTGTTGAAACACAACAGCTGGTAAATTCTGTCGGTTCCTGGAGGTTTATTTTTTGTTAATATCTTCAACTCAGCATGGATGTTTCCTTCAATACTATTGACTCTTGATCATATGCTACCTCTTGAACTGTTACGTCAACCAGTTTTTTTTGGTACAATGACTCTATGTGTTCCTTCCTCTTCTTACGTATGTGCATACTTATTTGTAACATTTTATTGGCATATATTCAGTAGTTCACATCATACTACCAAGATGTTCAATCACATCAAGAAGAGTTGCACAATCACCATCATGATCAATTTTAGAACATGTTCTTCGTTCTTGTATTTCCATCTTCTTTTGATGCTTCCTGCATGGTTCAATATCTTGTCCATGGAATCCTTCAATAGTGCACCTTGAGGCTGGAATTTTTTCTTCAGCCCCTTCTTCTGAGATATGCCGCTGACTGTGTTCTTCTCTGTCTGGTTTTCTAACTCCAGGTTTTGCACATTTCATGATGAAACATTACTTTGTTTTTGAGCTGCCCTTGGTAATGTTTGTTCACCTCTTCAGCAATTCTTTCATTTGCTCTATCTGCCCGATGCTCAAGAGCAAGCTTCAGAATCTCTTCTGACATTCACTTGATCTTTTCTTTCTTTCCTGCCTTTAAAATAACCTTTTGCTTTCTTCATGAATGAGGTTCTTGATGTCCTCCCACAGCTCAGCAGGTCTTCTCTCATTAGTGTTCAACGCATCAAATCTATTTAAGATGTTCTTGAACTTCAGGTAGGATATGCTCAAGGTCGGATTCTGGTTCTTGTATATTTGTTTTAATTTTCTTCAACTCCAACCTGAACTTATTTACATATGAGCAATTGATGGTTTGTTCCAAGGTCGTACCAGGCTTCTCCATCTCCTCTTCCCCCAGAGGCAATCACTTTGACTCCTGTGTATTCCGTATGGTTAAGTTCACATGTATAGATGCCTTTATGTTGTTGAAAAAAGGAATTTATAAAATTCTATCATGGGATCTCCAGCTTCACTTCTATCACCAAAGCCATAGTTCCGACTACTGTTCCCTCTTTGTTTCTAACTTTTGCATTCACATTGCCAATAATTACCAAAGCAGCTCGATGGCATGTTTAATCAATTTCAGGCTGAAGAAGTTGACTTCTTTAACTTCTGCTTGACAGTCTTTTAATGGTTGCAGCATAATTAACAAAAAAAACTTCTCTTGATAATTTAGTCGTCAGAGAAGCAGTCAACAGTATCAGAAGTCACAAGAATCCGGAGGAGGTAATAGTTCAGTAGTACATGTGCATGCATGCAGTCCTGGGTTTGTAAATTTGAATAATAGTTCTATTAACTGGATTTTTCTTGTATGTGTGTAGATATGATGCCATCACAGACAGCATTGCATTTCATGAGAGATCCTGAAATGCGACACCATTTCTTCTGAATGTATCACTCCCACATGTTTGACCGATTCAAAATGACCAGTACAAATCCATTGCAGCTCACTGCTAGCTGAGATACCCGTATGCATTCTATTTCCTTTTTGATGACTTCCGGTTTTCCCAGACTCATACTTTGCACCTTCTAAGTTCCAGTTACAAATAGATGCTTACAGCTGTTGCTTCTCATTTGGAGTCTTGTTCCATCAGTGATAGGAAGTCCCAAAGCTGGACTCCACTCTCATTATTATGGTGGCCTCTGCTTTGAGTGAGCCGATTTCCCTCCATCTGACCTTCCAGCGTGAGAGATGACAATGTTGTGCTGCAGTTCATTCGGTTTTCAATATCCGGGACAATGCCCCACAGCTTTTCGTATGGGATTCCATAGCTCAGAGTGGAAAGCCTGTTCTTTCTTGGTAGCCGGTCTTAGTCTGGAAGCGCCAAGGAGACCTGTTCACCTTGGGTGACCTCACTAGGACAGTGACAGCTGTCAGCATCACGGCAGCAGGTGAGTCACCACGGCCCACCAAACTGATAGGCAAGGGGTGGAGTGTGCATCTGGAGTTGGTACAAACAAAACAACAACAACAACAACAACAACAACAACAACAACAACAACAACAAATGGTGATGCTGGCTCCTGGCAATCCCGTGCCTGTCAGAGGAGAACTGTGCCCCATAAAGTTGCCAAGAGCTGATTTTCCAGAAGTACACCGCCAGGTCTTGCTACTGAGATGCCTCTGGGGGGACTTGAACCTCCAACCTTTTGACCGAGTTGGTCAAAGAAGCGTTGTTCTGAGCTCTGCCTAACATTTGATGAACCTGGTGACAAAAGAGATTATATTGGTAGGGGCCAACGTTGTAGAACTTGTTGGTGTTCTTTTACTAGTTTTACAATAGTAAAACACAGACAAAACAAAATCTACGTGGAATGAATGCCTCTAAAGCACCTTCAAGGTTTTGGGGAACATCGTTTGAGAACCGCTGCTGCAGTGGAAGGAGCAAGGTTGGGTGTTAAAGAGATTGAGGTTCAGAGTTCGGGTTTGTGACTGACGAGAGATCTTTCTGTGTGCCGAGCCTTTCCAAACTCTTGGTTTCCTCTGCAGAGAAGGGAGGATGGTGACGTTCTTTTCATTGTTGTGATGACGTTTAAATGACATGGGTGTTGTGAGAGGGCTTGATGAAACTACCTGGAGAATGGTTCTCTTCGGTTTATATGCCTCTCTGAAGCCAAATTCAGATGTGCAAGAAATAGATATTCTCTTTACTTAGGCCAACCTCTGATCCCCACTCTACCACTGTGGTGGGAAATTAAATCTGTCTTGGCACTAGCCCACTGTGTTAGTCTGGGTAGACTAGAGAAACAAATTCGTGGAGACTCATATGTGAAGAAGGAGAAGGTTTCTACACAAGAACAGTTGAACATTGAGGAAACACCTCAGCCCAGATCAAGTCTTTAAGTCTGATATGAGCCCATAAATCTGACACCAATCTATAAAGTCCTCTTCTGACTCAGGAAACACTTGCAATGACGCCGAATGTAGGAAGATCACAGGCCACTGGATGGGAAGTCTTGTGAATCCAGTGGTGGTATACGCATCTCAGTGCTGTCAGGGGTCTCTGCGCAGCTTCTCCAGCACCCAGGGCTGCATCAGGGTACGTTCATGTGGCTTCTCCTCAGGGATGTCTCACAGGGAGTCAGCCTTGTTAGTAGTGAGTCTCCAAGGGAGTGAACTGAGAGAGAGGATGTTTCCCGCTTCCAAGGAGGAGATTGGATTTCCCAGAATTCTCAGGAGAAAACCACGCCCACACAGAGGCCTCATTGGCTATGATCCAATTGATAGGCTACACTCCACCCCTTCATTCTTAATCCTCTCATGTCCCAAATTGACACTAGATTATGTAACTACCACACCCACCTCTGGTCGCCCAGTTTCTCAGCCGTCTGTCTCATCGGGCACCAGAAGACCCTCCAGTCATCAGTGATCTGGTGTCACTGCCCCAGCTGGTGTGCTTCTCTGAGGCTGAGACCTGGGCCTCCCTCTTCCTCCGAAACCTGGCTACGTTCGGGGGTTCAGGGAGCCCACTGAGTCACCTCGTTCGCTGCCTACAAGACCCGCTTTTTTTGCTTTGGGAGAAATCCCTCTCACTTCAAAGTCTTTCCCCAATTTTCTTATTCTTCCTTGTCCATCAAATTCTCGTTTCCTGGATGGTTTTAGTACTCAGGGATAAGAAGAAGGCAGCACTGTGGTCAGACCCTGGTGAGCAGGATCTCCTTTGTGTGCAGAACAAGGTCCCTCTTTCTCCGGCAGGGACACCCCCATCCCAAGAGCATGCCCTTCGGCCAAGTTGCAAGAGGGCTGGGGATCTGCGGGAGACTGGCACGGGAGCCCGGAAGCAGGAAATGAAAGGGAACAATGAGGTGACTCTTTGGGAATTCTCTCTTGCTCCTTGTTGTGGGTTTTACATAAGGAGAGGGTGGGAAATTAGGGTGGGAGGGATAGAATAGTAGGCTTCAACATCTGTGATGAACGTTTTTTGATGTTAAAGGAAACCCATTGCTGTGGGGTCCCTTTGAACCCCTAGCGACCCTGCAGGACAGAGTAGAACTTCCCCAGAGGGTTGCTGAAAAGCCGAGGCCACATTTCCTTCCTCCTGTTTAGGTCCTGCACCACTAGGCTCCCCATGAAATATACAGGAAACTGATTATGCACAGCGACGGCTGGAGACCAGGAACTAGCAAGACTCCCCTGTTTTTCCAGATCTCTTAGCTTTTCTGCCTCTGACCAACCTTCAGTCCCTCTTTTCAGGGCTAAAGATCTGTCCTTGCCTTCTATGACAGGTCACACAAACCTCACACAAGTCTGTATACATGATAAGGACGATGTCTATTGATACCAGGGGCTTAAAAAGTTCATGGAAAAATTCCATTATAGGTTTCATTTTTTCATGAACTTTTTGAAGCCCCCTTATAGTAGTCCCGAGGAGCTGCAGTGGCATGGGGCTTATGGGTTGGGCTTCAGTCCTCAAAGTCAGCAGTTCAAAACCACCATTCACCCCACTGGAGACAGGCAAGGCTTTCTCCTCCCATCAAGAGTTACAATCTCAAATGTAAAAATGATCAAGGGTTTGTGGGGGGCGGGGTGTGTGTGTAAAAATGAGGAGCTGATACCGAGGGCTCAAGAAGAAAGAAAATGTTTTGAAGATGTTGATGGCAACAAATGTACAAATGTGCTTAACACAATGGAAGGATGGATGGATTGTGATGAGTTGTACGAGCCCCCAATAAAATGATTAAACAAAAAAAGAGTTACAATTTCAGAAACTCACAAAGGGCAGCTCCACCCTGCCTTGTAGGGTGTCACAGAATGGACCGGATCGTGCTCCTAAGACAGGCAGGACCCCTGAGAGAACGGGAGCCCGGGACGCAGCCTCTGAGGAACACGCTGGCTGGACAGGAGTGCCGATGTCTTCTCACTGCTGACAGGGGTCTCCCTGGAGGCTGAGGAACTGGGTGGCCAGGAGGTGGGGGTAAGTGCCAAGACAGGTTTAGTCTTCCACCAGCATGGACCAAGGATCGCTGGTGGTGAGATAGGCTCATCAGGGCGGGGTGTCATTTTTCTGCCAAGGGCCAGTTGGATATCTGTCACATCATTTGTGGCCGTATGGGTCAAGCATTGAACGAACTCACCCCTAATGTCATGGCTGGAGCGGCTTCTCTTTGGGGAGCCGTGTGGTGTTAGTGGGTGTCAATGATTTCATGGGCCGGTGGTTTGGGGCCCGTACATGTTGGGCTATTAATCCAAAGGTGGATGTTGAACTCTACCAGCCACTCCATGGGAGCGAGACGAGGCTGTCGAATTCCACCAGGATTCACAGCCTCAGACACCCAATGGACCCGCTCTACTCTGGCCTCAACTATCAATAGTCTATCTATCATCTATCTATCGATCACCCATCTATAATCTATCAACTATCAATAGTCTATCATCTATCTATTGATCATCCATCTATCATCTATCAATATATCCATCAATCAGTTTATCTATCATCTATTATCTATCTATCATCTATCTATCTATCTATCTATCTATCTATCTATCTATCTATCCATCCATCTATCTATCTATCTATCTATCTATCTATCTATCTATTGTTTTGTGCCCTCAAGTTGACTCCATTCTGTTCAGAGTAGAACTGCCCCAGAGGGTTTCCCAGGCTGAAATCTTTATGGGACCTTTTATCACCAGGCCTTTTCTTCTGTGGGGTGGTGGGTTCGAATCCCTGTCCTTTCAGCTAGAAGCCAAGTGCTTAACTCTCGCACCACTAGCACACCTTCCTGTGGCGTGGTAGGATGGCCTATGACAACACCACAGGCAGTGCTGGTGCTGCGGTGCCTAGCTGCCGACATTGGTTGTGGAGGGGAATTCAGGTGGAGATTAGCAATCGGGATCTACTTGTTGGCGATGGTTTCTTGTTATTGCTGTTTGGTTTCCCGAAAGTGGAGATGTCATTTTTCTCCCCCATCCAAGTGTAGGAGCCTTGGAATGATGGCCTCTTTTAGAACTTAAAAGCTTTGTGTTCTTGAACAAAAAGTCAGTTTCCGCAGACAGAGGGCTTCCAGATTTTGCTTCCGTTTCAGCGGTTCTCAACTTGGGGGTCGCGACCCTCTGGGGGTCGAACGACCCTTTCACAGGGGTCGCTCGATGCATAACAGTAGCCAAATGACAGTGATGACATAGCCATGAAGATACTGTTATGGTTGGGGGGGTCCCATGGTTAGATGACGGTCCCTCCTAAACTGATGGCTAACCTGTTGGTGTGGAGGGGCCGGTAGGGGGCAGCAGAGGAGCAGCAGTTAGGGGCTCTTTTCCAGTCTGAAAGTCAGTCTGAGGACAAACACCTGCCACCTGTCGTATTTGTGTTGGGCCCTGCTCCTGTCCAGGTGTGCCGTGAGGCCCCCAGCCTGCGTGCGCAGGGAGATGCCATCTGATCACCACCTAGGCTGGAAATGTAGAGTCGGTGTGCCTGAGCGCCCAGGGTCCAAGGCAAGGAAGGGGCACCAGTGAAGTCCTCCCACGACACATCATCCTCCCCTGGAGGTTTGGGTATCATGATAGGAGCCTGTAGTGGTCTGGAGCTGGGGTCCACCCTTGCCTCTGATCTTCGTTCATTTCAATACAGTTGGGTATATTTTCTTGGGCACACAAGCTGGCCCTGCAGCTCCCACCCTGGACTCAGCCCTAGAGCCCCTGGGCAGGAGGCTGTGGCTGCAGGGCTGGGTCTACTAGGGGATCTTCCTTGGAGCCCTCTCAGGCAGGAGGCTGTTGGTTGGCCACAGACCTGCCTCCGGGACGAAGCCTCTAGGCAGAGGCTCTGTCTGTGGCTTCTCTGAGTCAGCCTGAGGTTCATAGACCCGTGCTTTGGACTACAAACCCATCCACATCTTCTCCATACTGTTTTGGGCAGGATGAGCCACATGCCACCCTCCCAGACCAGCAGCACACCTAGCACCAGAGCCTCCTCCATCCATACCATTCTGAACGCCTCTCTTAGGGCTGAGGACAGGTGGAGGTGGGTGACCCTGCTCTGAGTTGGAGGGGGTGGGTGGGTGAGTGGACCAGGGAGTGGGCCTCAGAAGGAAGGGTAGAGAAGGAAGACTCACTCCAAGAAGGCGCATCCTCATCCTCCTGCTTCCCTTGGGAAGTCCTCCTGTGGAGAGGCCTGTCTACCTGTTCCCTCGTCCTTTCGAGGCTGGGTCTGGTCATCCTAGAGACCTTCCTCTTTGGATTTGGGCACTTCACGACCCTGGGTGGGGAGGGGGTGATGTCACAGGCACAGGGGCTACCACTGGTGGGGACCTGGCCTTTCTGCCCAGGTGGGGGGAGGCCGGACACGAAGGGACACAGCCCGGACCAGAAGGCACTTGCTTTATTATCTCCCAACCATTAGAGCAGGCCGTTGGCGGTCTGCTGGTGCCTCGTGTGAACCTGGGACCAGCCTTTGGGGGTTTGGTCACCCCCAGGCACAGGGTAAACTGAGGCTCCCACTTGGTGGGGGGGGTCAGGGTTCGGGCAGGAAGGGTGAGCACCTGGGCCGGGCCCCGGAGTCCGGGGACTCCTTGTGCTTCCTGGGTATCCTAGTTTGCCAAGCTGTCGGAGCTGGCTGCCGAGATAGGGAGGGAGGGCATGGGTGCCTCCCACCCACCCACCAGGCATCCCTTCGCTGGGACAGTTGGAGGTGCTTAGTGGGCTGGGACTTAACCTATGTGAAGATCTTTAGAGAGAAGGCGTGAGACCTAGAGGGGCCCTTCCTGCACCCAGCACGGGGAGAAGAGGACACGTTCAAGTCTTTAAGGGCAAGGGCTTTTCCAAACACTTGGTCCTGGAACTGGGCTCAGTTTGGTCCTGAAGTGGACATTGCCCTCTGGTGAGCGCCCCGGGGGGAGGGAGCGGAGGGAGCGTCTGTTGAAGGGGGGAGAGACTGGACAGAGTGGGTGCTGCTGAGGGGCAGCATCTCGGGTTCTCAGCCCATACCCCTCCACCCCAGGGTGCTCACAGACAACTCAGGGAGAGACTCTGCCTTCCCCTCCTTCCTGGGCTCTTGGGCTGTAGTTGGGGCAATAAATACAGGGGGCTTCTGGGAAAGAAATGCCTGTAGAGAATGCTGTCGCCAGAATGAGATTCCGGGGTGGTCTTTGACCTGGCATGCGAGCCCCGTGCTTTTGGTAACAAAGCCCCTTGGCTCTCGGCTGCCCCAGGAGTGAGGCCAGATTCTCCGTGGTGCAGACCTGTCACCTGTGGCACCGAGCATGTGGCTGGGCATGCGTCAGGAGAATTTTGTGTCGTCGCGTACCCGCGAGCTCCAGTGTGCGTGTCGGGAAGTCGGGGAGAGTGCCCTCTGCTTGCTCGGGCGTGTGGTCTTCTGGGGCTCTGAGGAAGCAGCTGGCAGAAATGTGTGAGGGGCAGCATCTCCGGGTGGTGTCCTCTCCACCCCCTGCTGCCAGCTAACCAACAGGTTGGCTTAATGGCATAGGGACAGGTAGTGCTTTCCTTCCTTGACCTTTCAGGTGAGCCCAACATGGGCGGCCAGCCAGGACTTCTGGGTCAGGCAAAGGCCGGAGCGGATGCCAAGCACCGCTCATGCCAGGGCCATCGGCTTGGAGCTGGGGCTGAGGTACACAGAGGGGCCACCTGGGGCCGCGGGGGGCGTGGGGTCCAGCTCCATGAAGGCTGAGTAGAGGGTGGTGAGGTGCAGGTCACCCAGCGGCCCCGGGCCCCCGCTGCTTGCTGGGGCCAGCTCACCGGCCCCGCTGCCCGTCTCTGCCAAGCAGGGCCCGGGAGGGAAGCAGTGGGGCGGTGGGGGGGGCGGCATGGAAGCTGATGTCGGGGACGAGGCCACCAGGACCAGGGGGTCCAGGGCCAGACTGTCATCCTTCAGCTGTTCCCACAGATTTCCTGGTTGGAAAAGGCGGGGAGAGAGAAATAGCCGTCATCAGGAAGCAGTCCAGGAGCCCCGTCTTCCCCTCCCTTTCCCCCAGACCCAAGGGCGCTCTCGTGCTGCCTGCGGGCACAGAGCCGGTACCAGCCGTGTGACTCTGGGCAATTCCTGGAGCTCTCAGGACCCCAGGTTCACCCTGCTGTGGTCTAGGCCAGGGGTTCGGCAGACCGAGGTCTTGAGCCATAGGTAGCTCTTTGGGTATCTACACGTGGCTCTGAAGTCAAATGAAACCTTTTAAAGGACTTTGTTCAGATCACCGCGAGTTCATCTGTTCGTAACCCTAAACTGACGGCGCTGGAATACTTTTTAAATTGACACGAGGGGCAGGATTGGCTTTTCCGTCTCAAAAGTCTGCCGGCCCCTGGTCTAGACTCTGGGGCATGGCCTGAAAGCTTAGAGACTCCGATCACGCCGGTGACGCTTACTTTGAGGGCAAAGGTCAAGGTCAAGGAGCTGCCTCTTGGAAGGGTTGGTGCAAAAGCTGTGCACTCTGATGTTCTTCCGGGGCCCTGGGAACTCTGCATCCTGGTTCTAGCCCAGGTCTCTAAGAAAGGTGGGTCTGCAGCTGAGAGCAAAGATCTTCCCACAATGCACTGCTGGAGCCCATCAGGTGGGCGGGGCTTCCTTCATTGCAGGCTCCAGGGGATGGGAGCAGAGGCAGGAGGCACACCTGACTCTGGGGAGTAAACACCTGATCCCCTCTCTGTGCCACATGAGGGCTGCAGCCTGGGTGTCAGGGCTGCAGGGTCCCCTCCACCCCCACTTTCGAATGCTAAGATTTTGAATACGTTACTTAGCCTCTCGGCGCTCCTGTTGTCTATGAGATGGGTTAAGAATCCCTTCTATCTCATTATCCCGAAGGTCGCTATGAGCTGATTCGACTTAATCCGCTTATCAGCTCAGAGGCATCTGTGTACAAAGACTAGTACGGCAACTGATATTTAGTAGGGACTCAGAAGCACACGGAGCCCTGGTGGCATGGTGGGTACGTGCTGGGCCGCTCTCCGCAAGGTCAGTGGTTCAAAACCACCAGCTGCCCCTTGAGGGAAAAATGAGGCTTTCTATTCCCGTGAAGATTTATAGTCTCAGAAACCCACCAGGGCAATTCTACCCTGTCCTGTAGGGTGGTCATGTGTCAGCATGGACCGAGCCTTTTCTGGTTTTGTTTTTTCCCTATTGTACCGTCCCTCAGGTAGGGGCTGCCTCAGCTCTGTCCCGTCTCTGGACTGAGTGGGGCAAGGCAGGGGTCGGAATTGTATCTTCCTACAAGCACAGCCGACACCTGGGCTGTCACCTCGCCAGACTGAGAACCCTTGGAGGATGGAATGCCTTCACCTGCTTGTGGATAGTCCCTGCCCGAGGGCCCCCTGGTCTCCTGTGTTTGGACTGAATTTAGATGGGAAAGGACGGTCGGATGCAGGGATGGCACAGGCAAGACAGAGTGTAGTGGATGAAACCTCTCCCAGCAAGACCCAGCTTTCGGCCTCAAGCGTTTGCCCAGGGGCGGGAGGGGTCTCTTCTCCTGTGGGACTGGAAAATGCAGATCATCAGTAGACCCTGAGAGTGGTTTGATGGAGGGGTGCTGGGGTCATGTTCACGGGCACCAGGTGGGCAGAGATTGCAGGGGCATGCCTCTTGGCCCCAGGCTCTGGATAGCAGCGAGTTTGACCCATTCTGCCAGCTTTCGGCTTGCTCTGCTTGGGTTGACCAGAAACGTAACACCTAGTGTAGCCTGGAAGCCAGCAGAGGCTGGACCTCCTGCCCAGGTGCAGCTCTCCAGTCCTGCCCCTTCTCCCCTGCCCCACCCCCAGCTCACCCTGGAAGTCGAAGTCGGTGAGAGAGGGGTTGATGGCATCCAGGTCAGTGCTGAGGTCCCCGTCTGGCAGCAGGGTGTCATGCACGGTCCTGGCAGGGGAGGGCTCGGCCAGCATCTTGGCGCCATGGCTGGGTGGGGTATGGGCAGGCAGAGGAGAGTCCTGGGGGGTGCCTGGCTGGGCTCGCAGCTCCAGGTGCCCATCCGTCTGCGGGAACAAAGGCTGCGGGGCTCCGGGAGGGGCCAGGCCCGGTGAGAGGTGTGCGTATGGCTGCCCATAGCAGGAGGCTGCATGTCCCCCGAGGAGGTCCTGCAGGGAGTTCTTGCCAGGAATGGGGCCCGAGACTGGGTGCAGTGAGTGCAGTGGTTGGGAGAGCCCGGCGGGGGGTGCCAGGGGCCGGAGGGGGCCTGAGCCTGCCAGCCCAGGGGGTGGGCAACCCAGCAGCGGGGAGCCCAGCTTCTCCCTCTTGTCTCCAATGAGGCTGTCCAGTTCATCTGTAAAGACCCGAGAGAGGAAGATGACTTTGAGCCCCGGGGGGCTGAGGGCTCCCCTGATGCCAGGAGCCCGGTGCCTCACTTTCTTCCACAATACCCCACCCAGCCTTGGGAACAGCCCAGGTGTGGGAGTCAGTCCTTCCTTCCCCAGGAGGTCTCCCCGCCCCACCCTGGCTTAGCCTCCGCTCCACAGCACCCCTGTGCAGAGTCTCCCCACCTGGCTTGGCCATGCTCTTGCGCACAGCGATGGGATCTTTCCTCTTCCACTTCTGCAGCTCCTCCTGCATCTTGTCTATCTTGGCTGGATTGAGGGCCCACAAGCAGCCCTTCCGCGAGGAGCTTCCCGATTTGTTCTCCACCTTCTCAAAGCACTTGTTCAGGGAGAGGTTGTGGCGGACGGAATTCTTCCAGCCGTCAGGCGCTGTCTGCCAGAGTAGAGGATGCTGCTGGGTAGGTGGCCAGAGCCAGCTCCGGGCCAGGGCTCCGGAAAACTTCTTTTGCCCTCTGGGCACGGAGCTGCCATCTGCTCTGGGGCTGGCCTCCTGCCTCAAGCCCAGGCTTGGCTCACTTTAGTGGTGGGGGACGAGTGAGCAGGTGGGCAGCCTGAACGGCAGCTTCTAGCCTGCAATCTGCCTTCATTCTCCAATCCTCCCTGCCTGCCTGACCCTTCAGAGGACTGTCCAGGTCACCCCTAAGGGCTGCCAAGGGCTCCAGCGACCGCCTAGCCCACCCTCCACTGGAAGTTGGTCCCCTTCCCACTGGTTTGCCCAGTGCTTGGACTCCTCTGTGGACTGGGAGCTCGCTACTCTGAGATCTCCCAGGCCAGCGGTGGCAAGGGACTTAGGAGGGGCATCCGGAAGGAACGCTCCCCTCCGGGGTCGGCCTCACTCCCCTTGAGGGTAAACTAGGGAGAAAGCAAAGATGGGTGATGTGGGGGGAGTGTTTGGAGCATGTGCACACGTGACCATGTAATTGCAAGTGTGTGTGAAGAATCGAATTGTGTACCCCCACCCCCAAATACATATGTCAATTTCTCACCCCCACCCGGCGGAGGAGCTAGGTAACCACGGAATGCTAGTTGGGAATAGGGGTTTTCTTGGTGGTGTCTGTGAGACCATTCTCTCTGCGGGGTGTCTTCGGAATCAATGACTTTCCCATATAAGGACCCAATTCAGCATGGGAGCCAGCACACGAGGGCAAAGACAGATGCCACCTGGAGAGTGATCACCAAGGGACCAGGGAGGGAAAGTTGAGAGAGACAAGGATCCCCCGCTCCACGCCCCCTTGCCCCAGGGCTGCCAGAGAGACTGGTCGAACTGCCGATCAGAATCAGGACTTCTAGCTGCCCGCCCGTGTTTCTGTGGCACTGGGAGTAAAAGACAACCCTGGGCTTGGGCGGATCAGAGATGGGGATGCTGCACACGTGTCCCCAGATGTGTCTCCCTGGCATCAGCGGCGCCTCCTGAGCATGGGTCTGTGACTTCCTGCGGAGCCGTGTGTGTCCCTGTGCCCAGTGTGTGGGAGAAAGTCTCTCTGGGGACATGTGAGCACCCATCATCGGGTGAGTGTGTGGGCGGAAGTGTTTGTTTGAGTGTGCCCGGGGGGGCGGGGCCTGGTGGGGAGGCCAGCCCTCAGGCTGAGGGTGCTCGTGCCAACAGAATAAACACCCATTAGGAGGCCGGGTCATGCCACCAATGCAGTAATTGTGCCCAGGGAGGGCTGTAAAAACCATTAGGCTGACTCAGTGGGTGAGAGGCGGTGGTGGGGGTGCGAGTGGGCACCCCTCCTGTCCACCCCCTCCCCACTCTCTTCCAGGCTCTGTGGCACCTTGAGCCCAGGCAGGTCCTGGCTATCTTTAGAAGACCCCGTTGGCCGATGGGGTCCCTGGGCCCTTGTCCCTTGGTCCCACTCCCTTCCAGCCTGAAATGGCTGCTTAACGAGGGACTGCCACTCCCTCCTCACCAGCTCGCTTGCCCCGGGCAGCGACCAATCTGAATCCCGCCCAGCAGAACCAGGCTCTGATGCCAACATCACTGCCAGTTGCTGGCAGGAACCGCTGGAGCCTTCCTGGGGGAAGAGCAGCAGGCGGTTGAAGTGACCCCCCAGGACCCCAAGGGAGGACTCCTGAGCCAGCAGACCAGGCAGCTGGGCATTCTTCAACTGCCGGACAGTCACCACAAAGAGTCCAGGAACTGTAGCCTCATGGGTAGAGTTAATAGCCACTGGGCCTTTTTATGACCCCATAAATCTGTGACTTCAGGATGCCAGGGGAGCCCCCACCCCAGCCACTTCCTGTTTGGAGTAGGGATGGTCAGCACTAGCAATTACGTCCATCGGCTGGACATAATTCTCAGCCCCACGCCTTGACCCATGGGCAACAAGTCATCCGCCTCAGCCATACTGGGCAGGGCTGGTGCCCACCTCAGGGTCCACGCTGACCTTCAGATGGGGAGTGGGGACCTGGGCCGGGCAGGAGATGATTGAAATAGTTCCTTCAGTGGGACAGAGGACTACCAGCGTTGGAAGGTGGCCGATGGACCGGCTGGTCCTATCCAGCCATCGTCCACGTTGGGAACTTCAGGTCCGGAGCAGAAAGTGGAAGCCCGAGATCCCACAAAAAGGCGGCCACCGAGGCCTGATTTCCAGCTCCAGCTCCTGGCTCAAGACCCTGCCCTGTTCACCCCATCCATGGGGCCTGCCTGGCTGCCCGCCTCCCTGCCCCAGCTCAGAGATGCTTTCTCTCTGAAGTCAGGCGAGGGAAGGGGTGAGGCACCTCGCTGAGAACAACAACGAGAACCGAAAAAAAAGCTGTCAGACCTCTTCACTCTTCAGCCCCATAAAACAGGGATTACACAGCTCCCAGGAAAAATAATTAAGCCAGGAAGATGAGATGGAGGGAGGGGCTGGGGGCCAGGCTGGGAGTTGGCAGGGAGGGAGCTGAGAGGGTAGGGCAGGGCCCTCACTCCCTTTCTCTCTGGCCCAGCGCCTTGAAGCTCTAGGGGTGTTGGGCTCCTTCTGCCCTCCTGGGGTGTGGGGGGCAGCCCTGGATACTGTCTCTGATGTCTCTCCCATGCCAGAGACACTTCTCCCCCCTCCCCTTTCCCTTTCCTTCTAGAAACTCCAATCACCAGGCTTTTCCCTTCTGGTCAGACCACCCCGTCCATCTTGTCCTCTGAAGAGGACGGTAGCTTAGCAAGACCAAACTTGTTTGACTCTTAGCCTCACATCACCCTCAGGCAGGACAATTGGGTGGGTGGTGAGGGCAGGAATCACCCCCTGGCAGGTGGAGTTGGGTTCTGGGTTTCTTCAGTCTCAAGGCTCGAATCCGTCCTTCTGCAGGGTAGCACCCAGGCTGGGTCTTCCTAGAGACGGCACCCTTCACACACAGCACTAGACTCACCTCCCCCTCTCTCCTCCCATACCCCCCTCCTCCCTGTGGCCCATCTTCAGAAGAAAGGGTGTGTGCTGAGGGGTGCCCGGTGTGTGAGAGAGAGGCAGGGAAGGCAGAGAAGGGGGTGATTTGTGAAGCCAAACACCTGCTGTGTGACCCTGGCCAAATGCACCACCTTCTTGGATATGTTTACCCACTGGGGAGAAGGGCAGGGGCCCCAGGAACTTTCTCTGGAGATGACCAGAACGAGATCCTGCCCATGGGGCTGTGAGGGGTGCCAGGCGAGCCTGCCAGTTCTCTGGGACACTCACAGAGTGAAGCTCACACCCCGCTTTCTGGCAGGGTAGCTGCCGCCGCCCACAGGGGCAGATCCTTATCTCTGGCTGGAAGCCAATGGGCTCCGTGGCCCCAGGATCCCATGTCACTTTGGCTGGCCAGCTCCCACCCAAATTCCTTCCTTCCTTCTTTCTGCAGCACCCTGGGGGCAGGGCTGGGGACAGCCTCTCCTTTCTTCCCAAACTCTCTCCTCACTGGGGGCAGGCAGATGCTCCCTGAAGCCCATCCAGAGGGATGTGTAGGCCTGGAGACGGTCTACCGGGAGCCTTCTGCGGAATGCAGCGAGCGGCCTACACTCTTGAGCTCTGTGCTCCCCACCCAGAATTAATACCTTCTCCAGGAAGTCTGTCCTGTGGAGGACAAGAGGACCCCCTCCTAGCTGCCAGTCTAACCCTTCCCCCACCTCAGGGCAGCCCCCCCTGCCTCCAGAGAGGCCCGACTTGCCTGGGACTTGGGGGTGGGTGAGGGTGTCATGGGCTCACCTTGAAGTACGGAAAGTGCTCCGTCATAAAGTTGTAGATCTCGCTGACAGGAAGGCTCCCGGTCTTGCTGTTCTTAAGGGCCATGAAGATGAGGATGCTGAAGGCAGAGAAAGCCTTCTGACATTCCGAATCGATGGCCAGGCTCGGAGCCTACCCATCGCCCCCGTGGCTGCAGTAGTGATAGAGCAGTAACCTGCTGCAAGGCTAATAGGTGAGAGGCTCTCTGGAGTCGAAAGGAGGGGGGAGGAGATAGTAGGCCTGCCCGTCCACTGAAGTTGGGCACACAGAGAGAGGAAGGCTGGTGGCACTCGAGAGAGACCTGGTGGCCATCCGGGCTTAGCTACCCACCAGCTGGGTGGCTCTGTGTGACACCTCTCTGGGCCCGTGCCCTCAATTCTGCAGGCAGACCATAACACCTAGCTCTGAGTTGTGGAGGTGAGGGTGATGTCTGGTATGTAGAAGGCACTCCTGGCACGGTCATTACCGCGGCCAGTCCTCGGCCGGCTGACCAAGTGCAGGGAAGAAGCTCCAGTTTCTGGATCTTTGACATGTGCCAGGCACTGTCCCTACCTCTCTCGCTCCATCCTCCCCACCGTCCTGAGCTGCTGTCCCTTAAATAAGTGCATGCAGATGGACAAACAGAGGCTCAGAGAGATTAAGTCATTCACCTGAGCTTTCACAGCTAGTAAATTCCAGAGCCTAGACGTGAACTCAATTCTCCTGGCCTCCAAGGCCTGTATGGGCACCTCCCTGGGCCTCGTGCTGCCCCCCCACCCCCAACCCTGACCCGGCCCCTGTGCCGCTGGCAGGTGTTTCTGTCCTTTTTCCTTCCTCTGAGCTCCTACTCGCTGATGGCCTGGCTCTATGCAGGGCCTGGCGCCCAGTAGGTCAAGGTTGGGTGAATGACAGGACAGATGGAAGGGTCCCCCAAATGGACTGGGTCCTGTTGGCCTGGTCTTTCAAGCCTTGGCCCCAAAACAACCCCCTCAGACCTGTCATCCGGTGAATAATTGAGTCTTCAGCCTTGGGGCGGGGTGGGGGTAGGGGGGCACTTGCTGTATTTGGTGAAGCGGGACAAGAACCTCTTAAGCCTTCGAGGCTCACCCTGGGTCAGTGGTACCTTCAGAGGTCAGGCCAGAGGTCAGAGGGCATCCAGTCCATCCCCACATAGGAAACGTCTGTCTAGCATCCTCAGGAGGCCTTCTAATTGCTGCCAGGTCCCCTTTTGCCCTAAGAGTCCCATGCCTCAGTTTCCCGCCCCCCCCCACTACCCCTGCGTGCAGGGGGAGGTACCTGTAGGAATAGATGGGTTTGGGGAAGAGAGGCTGGTGCCCATCAGAGCTGGCCTGGGGTGCAATCCGCTGGTATGGGTAGTGTGAGGCGCTCAGGTAGGGCACAGGGTAACTGCCACCCGCTGGTGAGTACTGTAGAGGTCAAAGGGCACAGTGATTTCCCAGGTGGGACCCCTCTCCCATTTATTTTCTTCCCAAGAGGGAGCTGAGGCTAGACTCCACTCTCTCTCCCCATCAGGGGCTCTGCCTCCCTTCCCCCTACTCCAAGGGGTGAGGACCTGGCCAGAGCCCCTCCAACCCTCTCCGACCCTCTCCGACCCTCAGGCCCTTTGGTTGCCTGGCACTGCTTCCCGCAGGGCAGGGCAGAGCAGGGCCGGCAGGGGCCCCAGGCCTCCGTTGCAGCGCCATGGAGCTGCTGGGCCGGAAGTGGAGTGTCCAGCCTGGGCGTTTGCTGGGCACTGACTGCCACCTATCTTTTATGAGTTTCAGTGGCTCTTTCAAAGGGCTGGTCGTGGTGGTGGGCAGGTGGGGGTGGGAGGCAGTTTTACAGTGGAGGGAGTGGCCGTGGTGCCAGGATGGTGTTTTATGGGAGTGGGGGAGGAGCCCCTGACTCCCCCAGCTGCTCCAGGCTGCAGGGCTCTTTCCAGGTCACCCGAGAGGCACTTAATGCCTGAGTCACCCTCTTCGGTAGGTCCATAAAGCCCGGGGGCTCGGCCATCTTGTTTGGGAAGGGGGTGCAGAGCCCAGAGGACATCCGAGCAGGGCAGGGGCATGACGAGGCCATTGAGGGCTGGGGGCCCCTCAGCCCTGCTCTGTCCCTGGGAATGAGCTGACCCTCTCTCCTGGGTCAGACCCTGGGCCATTTCTGCCCCAGCGGGGCGGTGAAGCTGTCCCAGGGGTTCCCTCTGACCGACCTCCCTCTCTTGCCTTCTCACCACCCCCCAACCCCCAACAAGCAGGCAGCAGGCCCCTCCCCCACCCGTGCCGGTCTCCCTGGCTCTGCCAAGACCAGGGCCCATGCCAAAGAGCTGGGAGGGGAACCTGCTCCACAGGCAGGGCCTGTCTCGGTGCCAGGGTGCAGGTGGATGGAGCTGGGTGCTGGGCAGCCACTTGCTCCGTCTTGCCCGGTGACTCCTGGGAGCTGCCTGGCTGCTCTGAGTGTCTTACTCTTCCCCCTTTTTAAAAGCCTCCATCCTGTGCCAGTGCCGGGCAATTCCCTGGCACCCTGTGGGTGGGAGGGCTGAGCTGGGCAGTGGGGTGGGGAAGTGGAATGTCACCAGGGAGAGGTGAAAGGGGAATTGGGGACCAAGGTCACATAGCGGGATGATGGCAGACCTAGAACAGGCCTTGGCCTCACGGGTAATCCTACACACTCCCATTCTCTGTGCCCATCCCTCTGTGGCGACTGTCCTCCTCCTGTCCCTGTGGTTCCCATCCTGGACCCTGCCCCAGTCTCAGCCTGGCTCTTGAGTCTGAGACCTCTCAGGCCACATGCTTCCTTCCTGATTCACCACTGCCTGCCCCTTCCCTGCACCCCCCCCACCCAGGGCCTTGTTGCCCTCACCTGTCATCCAGTGCCCACCCCCTCACACACACACACACCCTCACACAACTGAGAGCGCCCCAGGAGAAGAGCCTGGGACCTCGGGGAGGCCTGCCCACCTGCCTCAGACTCACCTGGTGGAAGGGAGGCTGGGAGGGGCAGTACATGTGCTGTAAGGGGGGCTGGTAGCAGTACATCCCAGGACCACTCTCCAGAGTGGGGGGCTTGACCTTGACCTCCGATCCCTGCTGGAAGAGAAAGCAGATGACCACACCAAAGCTTTGTTTTCTCTCCCTTCTAAACCTTTGCTTCTCCCCAAGGCAGCCCCTGCCCTCCCCCACGAAGCTTATTTCTGGAGAAGGAAAAGAGAGGGGCAGAGGTTTGGCTAAGGGCACACAGCAAGCTGGTGGTGGAGCTGGGCTGGAACTGACCATGCTCCTTACCTACCACCTCCCTCTAGGTGAGTGCAGCCAGCTCGAGAAGTGGGGGAGACCTGTTAATGGTCACCTCAAGGCTAGGGTACAGCTGGAGAGCTAGGCACCTGTCCTCAGCTCCCTAAACCCAGCTCAGAGCCTGCTGTTCAGAGCCCCTGCCTGTCGGAGCCCCAGAATTCCCACTGGACAGCCATGGCGCATGGAGCCTTGGTGGCATCATGTTTGCGTGTCGGGCTGCTAGCCGCAAGGTCAGCAGTTCAAAACCACCAGTCACTCCACAGAAGAAAGACAAGGTTTTCTACTCCCTTAAAGAGCAGCAATCTTGGAAACTGACAGCGACAGTTCTACCCTGTCCTGTAGGGTTGGATCTGAGTCGGAATTGACTGGAGGGCAGTGGGTGATGTCAAGTTAAGCCACGGAGTGGGAAGGAGGAGAAGGAGGAAGATGGACCATGGGAAGTGAGTGGTCAGGCAGGTTGGTCCAGCTGTGGCCCCCAGGCCCCTGATACTTCCTCCTTAGCGAAGCCCAGGGCCTCGTTGGACAGGGTCAGTGAATACTTCCCACCTGCCTGGCTGTCCCTCCTGCAAGGTCTCCTAGGTGCGGGTCCGGGAGACCCGGACTCTTGCCTATAGCTGTGCCAGTGGTAGTGACACTGGCTTCCCATGGTCCCCCAGGTCCCAGGACAGAGCCCTTCTTGAGTGGGGTCAGGAGGGGTGAGTGAGCAGTTGGGCCTGGTGGGGGGGGCGGCGCTGGTGAGCCTGGCCTGGAGGAGAACGCTGCTGGGGGCTGCCTCGGCCCTCAGGACAGCGGAATCTGATCCCGGGGAGTCCAAGCAACGGACCTGCTTTCTGGGTGTGCCCCGGGGTGTTGATGTGGAGATTGTCTCAATCACAGAATCTTAGGCCTGGAAGGGCCCAGCGCACTTGTGTCCAAACCCCTCATTTGACAGATGATGGGGCTGAGCCCAAAGAGGGCAACTGCTGTGCCCCGGGTCACCCATTCAGTCGGCCAGCAGGCGCAGGTCTCCGGGCCTGAGCTTCTCTCCGCGGGGCAGACCTCACCCTCACCTTAGCTCCCGGTGGGCTGGGGGGTGGGGGGGAAGGGGCCAGGAGCCAGTTTCCTCATCTGCAAGATGGGGGTGGTGGGAACTCTCCAGAGAGTTGGTGAGAGGGTTCAAGGGACACTTGAGAGACAGCTCCTGGCCAAGTGACCTGGGTTGGTGGGAAGTGAACAGGACACAGGAGAGCAGGAGGGGAGACTGTGGGGTGCTGTCATGCTCAAGGGGCTTGCGGAGCAAGGTCCTGTCTTGGCCTCCTTGAGCCAGGTAAATAGACCTTTGTTAGCGGTGGCCTGGGGCTGGAATGGGGGCCTGTTTGGGAGCCGGCGGGGTGGAGGGCCTGTGAGCATAACCCAGCCCAGCCCATTCCAGACCCACCAGCTCCGGGGAGAGACGGCAAAGCTCTCTTTCACTTCCGGCACCCTGTGATGTGGATATTGTTAACTTTGTTTTAGGGGGAAGGTTCAGAGAAGTGAAGTGGCTTGCCTAAGGTCGCACCGTCTGTGAGGACGGTGGCAGAAGAACACGTGAGGACCTTCCAAAGTGCCTTCAAGATGTTTCTAGGAATATACCTGGCCTCCGCTCCGGGCAAAGGATGGGACCCGGGCGAGTGCCCCTCACCCACCCCCCACCCTTGCTGGCTCACTGGCTGGAGTGTGCTTTTCTTCTCACATTTGCATGTGGGCCTGTAGGTCCACCTGGGGATTCTTGACACGGGAAGGAACAGCCAGGAGTCCCACACTGGGATCCTGACTCCAGAGCCGCTGGGAGGCTGCGGTTCCTTAGCCTGACCTGTCTTCCCCAGTTCACCTGCTCCGTGCTGGGCCTGGCCAGGGTGCCCTCTCCAGCTGACCTGGAAGGTCTTGCCCGAGGCCGGGAGGCCCCAAGCTTGCCCTTCTCTGGCGCGCACTGCCCCTGAGGAGAAGGCCGGGGCAGCGAGAGTGCTGACCTCTTTCTGGGCTGCAGGGCCAGCCATGGGTACTCACCAGCACTTGAGGGCTGTGCTCTTGGCTGGGGAAGGGGAACCCGTTGCACCAGGCCTCCGCCGAGAAGCCAGGCAGGAAAGCTTCAGCGTCCCCCGCATCCACGGGGACCTCCTCGAAGACCTCCAGTGACGCTGAGGTCTTAAAGGAGTGTCCATCCAGGGCCAGTGCGGTCTGGGCCTCTGGGAAGACGTCCTCGTGTAAATGCCGCTTGTACGGGTGGAAAGGCACATGGCCGCCCTTGAGGAAGCGTCCGGGGCTGCCTGCCGGACCCTCCTCAAATCCGAAGCCACCAGGGTACTTGTCTGAGGGTGAGAGCCGGAAGGGACCCAGGCTGGGGCCGGCTGGGCATTGGCCCTGCACCTGCTCGGGGCCTGGTGAGGCGATGCTGGGACTGTGGGGGGGCAGCGAGGCCGTCCTCTCCGGGGGGCCATCGGGCACAAAGGATGAGCAGCTGAAGCCGGCATGCTTCTGGGTGGACAGACAGTAGAGAGCCTGTGAGCGGAGAGGCTCGGGGTGGGGATGCGGGCGGGGCCGGTGGGCAGCAGGCCTGCCAGGACCCAGGACCCTTCTCTATGAAAGGGAACCCCCCAAAGATAACCCCAATCTCATGCGGACACCCTGCCCCCAAACCTGGGGAGTCCCAAATCTGACGGGGCTCCACCTGGCCCTGCCCTGGGAAAGCCCGCCCCCCCCCCCCACTAAAGGGGCAGGCAGAGGCCCCGGGCTGAACATTTTGGGATCATGGGGCCACAGAGACCTTGGCTTGCTGGTAAAAGGGCCAAGACAGGTCCTGGGAGGTCCCCCCGGGGGTTGGGGCAGGAAGGTAAGAGGTGAGTGACACCCCCCACCCCCTGTCGATGCAGCCCAGGCTTAGGTGCAAGCTACTTACGCTCTGAGGGGCAGGTGAGCCTGGGAGGGCCGGCGCCTGCATGAGGTCCCCTTGGGGCTCGCCGTCCAGTCTGGTGGAGGCCGGCAGCGTGACGTCAGACTGCGGTGGGAGCAGCGACACCATCACCCAGTCCTGGCCTCGAAGAAAGCCGGCTGCGATGAGAGGGGGACCAGCGTCCAGGGGTGACCAACCCCAGGTCCACTTCCACTCCCACCCTCTCCCTGGGCTGTAGCCCTGCCTCCTGCCAGCTGGCAGAGAGACGGACAGGCAGACAGACAGATGACAGTGAGGGATGGGTCAGAAGCAGAAGGAAATAGACAAACAAGAGAAGCAACGCAAGAAAGATGGCGGTGTGGAGAGAGGCCAAGGGAGCCAGAGGGCTGACCTCGGAGCGGCTTGGGCTAGGCTGTGCCTGCACAAGACCCAGACTAGGGCTCAGGGAGGGGCTGGGCCTGGCAGGCTCTGCTTGGTGAGGGTGGTGGGAAGGTTGGCCTAGATGTGGGGGTGGGAGTTGTGGGGGGCGGGGACTGTGCTGCAGGTGACTCAGCCCTCAGCGGAGGCGGGTCCTGTGGTAGCACCTTTGGGGTCTTATCCGGGCAGCAGGACCACAGTGTGCAGCTGGGGTCTGAGGGGCCTTGGGGCGGTGCTGCTGGCCCCCTGTGTCATGTCCAGCAGGTGCTGTCTCCTCTACACCCACTCCCCACCCTCAGCTCCAACACTTACCCATGACCCTGTGCCCTTTTCTCAGTGTCTCCGTCGGAAAAGCTACGTGCTCAGACTACATGATGTCTGGTGGGTCTTTCTACCCAGACGGTCTAGAACCATGGAGCACCCTGTCCTTGGCGCAGCTCAGCGGCTAAGAAGGCGCCGGGCATAAAGGTTGGCCTGCCCGCTTCCTTAGCAAGTTCTCCTGAGCTTTGGTATCGTCGCTTCTAAACCCCAGAGAATGGTCAGCCCTGACTGATAGAATTCTGAGCATTCCGTGAAATCGTGCAGGGAAAGCATTTACCACGCAGTCACTCCAGGGAGTGGGTCCAGCCCCTGGCTCCTAAGTCCTACAGGACAGGCTAGAACGGCTGGGAACAGAAAGCCTCCCCTCTCTCCAGTACCACATCATAAACACAAAACTCATGGCCAGCGGGTCAATGGTGGTCCACAGCCACCCCCTGTGGGTGTCTCACTGTACCGGAGTAGAGAGCCCCATCTTTCTCCCGAGAAGCTGCTGGTGGTTTTGAACTGCCGGCCACGCGGACTGCAGCCCACCCCGTAACCACTACACCTCCAGGGCTCCTCCAACACATAGGAAGTGCTCAATCAATGTCAGCTCTTATGGATACCATTATTGGCGTGCCTCTTCTTATCCTTGGCTCCTTGTCCTCTCCACCACTTGCAAAGGACCAAGCCCCCAACCCAACGCCCTGCCGTTGAGTTGATTCTCATTCAGAGCGACCCTGTAGGGCAGGGTTGAACCGCCCCTGAGGGTTTATAAGACTGTAACTCATGACAGGAGTAGAAAGCTCCCTCTTTCTCCTGCTGCAAAGGGCAGCTCCTTGCAAATCCACTCCTTTTGCCCACGCGGTGTCTAACAAAAGTTACCGGCAGCTGACACTGTTTGGGCTGGCCGCTGATGGGTAGGATTTCCTCATAGAACTATGAGAACAAACCTGTGGGGAAGGGACATGGTCAACTCTACGTTCCGGGCTCAGCGGGGTTAGACAAAGTGGATTCGAACCCAGGTCAAACCCTGGGACCCACTACTCTTTTTCCTATGTCTTTGCTAGGGGTGGAGGTGGAGAGTGGGAGAAACAGAGAGGGGTCCAGGTGGGGGCGGGGAAGCAAGGGGGTTATATTTACTCCTCCTACTCCAATCCCGTCCCCTTAGGAGCCCTGGTGGCATAGTGCATTGGGCTGTTAACTGTAAGGTCAGTAGTTTGAAACCACTGGCTGCTCGGAGGGAGAAAGATGAGGCTTTCTACTCCTGTGAAGATTTACAGTCCGAAACTCACAGGGACAGTTCTACTCTGTCCTGTAGGGTCACTACCACCCAGGATCAACTCGACGGCAGTGTGTTTTGAGTGCCCAAGACCCCTGTGCACAAGAGCTAGTGGGGAAGCTGCCTTTCCCAGCCATACTATCCCTTGAGCTCTCGGAGGGGGCGGATGGTCTTAGAATCCCCCCACCCCCCACCCCATGCCCCAGCTGTTCCCTTCCTTTGGCAGAAGGGGTTATGGGACCAAAGAACGAGAGATAACTTTCCCCTAGTCTTACAGGGCTGAGGTCCAGGTGGGGAACGGTGGGGAGGCTCTCCCTCCCCTCTAAGAGTCCTCATCCCCTTCTCCATGTCCCGGAGCCTGCTCACTCTGCAGTGCTAAATGTGGCGTGACCAGGGAAGCGCCGAGCTGGCCGTAACTGGACACCGAGCTGGAGCAGGACTGTGAGGCAGCCCACCTCTGGCTCTGCATGATCGCCCGGCCAGGCCCCTCCACTCCCTGGACAGCTCCTGGTGGACGGGCTGCTTGCCTGCCACACCTCACTGGCCCAGGGCTGCCTGCCCTGGAGGTGGTGCTGGGCTTGGCGCCTGCTCCAGCTC
Source organism: Echinops telfairi (assembly GCF_000313985.2). Classification (NCBI taxonomy): domain Eukaryota; kingdom Metazoa; phylum Chordata; class Mammalia; order Afrosoricida; family Tenrecidae; genus Echinops; species Echinops telfairi. The sequence continues at coordinate 5,171,592 of NW_022111358.1, forward strand.
CTTCAGCGGTGAGGTGATGACAGCTGGGGGCCCCCCCCCCCCCCCCAGGGTCGGGCTTTGTATCCTGGGGCGGGATAGCAAGGCACTGAAGAGCTAGGATTTGGGTCGTGGGTAGACCTGCGTGTGAGTGCCAGCTCACCGTTTCCTGCCTGTGACTTGGGACAGCCTCCGTTCTCTGGGCCTCTCTCTCATCTGATAATTGGGGCTCACACTGCCTCCCTGGAGAGAATGCCTGGCACACAGAAATGCTCACGGACACATGCCATCACCCCAGCCTCCATCAGCCCAAAGTGGCTGGGCTCTGGCCCTCAGACCCCAGACCCGATGACCTCCCTAATGGTCTTGCTGCTTTGGGCCCAGCAGTCCAGGTGCCACCTGCCTTTGGCCCCTACCTCCTCCTGAGGGTCTGCCCTCCCGCCCACCCCCCACCACACCCCCAGAATCTTTCTGTAGTCCTCCCTGCACTCCTGCAGGCCAGAGCTCACAGTCACCACATTTATACCCGGACTTGGCGCCCCTGTTTCCCTCCCCACCTCAACGGAATTGTCACTCAGACTCCAAGGAGAACTTAGAAAGGCGCTGAGACTTTAGAGCACCCTCCCCCTACCCCCCACCCCGCCCTTTCACTTCCATTGTGTGAGGCAGCCCCTGAGGGGCAGCTTCGGAGTGTGGTGGCCATGGGACTTGGCCCCCTCACGGAAGGAAGCTCTCTATCACATGTGAGGGAAGGGGGCTCAGCGAGGTTCGATGATTTGTCTAAGACCACGCACCCAGGAAAGAGGTCCCCCCCTGCCTGAGGCCTTCAAAGGGGCACTCCAGGCTGGGTGGAGGGCTCTGAGAGATGTATATGGGGGGGTCACGCCCCTCCCTGCTGCCTGAAGTACCGCCAGGGCGCATGGAGTTGGTGGTCGAATGCAGGAGCTGTGGGATTTACCCAGCTTCCTTTCCTGGGCCTCAGTTTGCTCATCTGTAAAACAGGGCTAATAATACATACCTCTCTAGAGGATTAGATGGAATATTGCTTGTAAATAACTTAACACACAGTATGTGCTCAATAAATGATGGCTATTATTAATAATTAGCAGTGGGGCAGCATTAATTTAAGGCAAGAGCGCGGTGTGTGTGTGTGTGTGTGTAAAACAGAGGGAACTCCCCTTTCCTTCCTCCCACCTCCTTCTCGCTCTTTTTTTTCCTTCCTTCTCTCTTTAGCAGAGACTAAACTCCCCTCTTCCTGAATCTCCACACCCAGAGGCCATTTCTGTCCTTCCCCTGTGGTAGAGAGAGACAGGGCCAATCCCGACTCCCAGGGATTAGTGTAGAAAGCAGGAGGAGACTCTTGGTTTGAGTCTCTCACTCAGGAGACCTCTCTGATGGAAAAGGAATCTTCCATCGAAGTCTCACCTTCATCCTGCCTGCTTCTGTTTCAGGGGGCCTGGCGAAGGTGGCCCAGCAAAGACAGAGCCCGTTAACCAGCACAGGAGGTGCAGTCCATGCTAGCCTCCCTTGTCAGGGCCCCAGGAGCGACCCCAGCAGGCTTTCGGGACACTGCCACTTGCACGTGGGCTGCCGCCACCCTCCACCTGCTGCCTTCAGAGTTTGTAGTCCGGCCAGGGTGGCCAGGGCTGTGGGGGGCAGACTGTAGGACACCCACATCCACTGAGCGCTTTGCCATTCACACAGCACTCCCTAGTCATGATCTCACTTCAGATGCCCTGCGTCCCTGAGTAGCAGGCAGGGATGTGCCACAGCCAGGTGGCACGGGCTTCTGGTGCCCATCTCGTCCCACTTCCGTGCCCAGTGAAACAGGCCCACATGCGCTTGTCGCTATGCATGGAAATGAGCGAGTGCCACAAACCGGAGCTGTTCCCTTTTGGTTGCTGAGGGCTGGCCGGTGACATCTGCACTCCCCGGGTGTGGGAAGTAAGGTCATTGACCTCGTTTTTTCAGGTGAGAAAATTGAGGCCCAGAGAGAGGCAGTGACCTGCCCAGGGCTACACAGCTAAAGCCAGAAACCACATTGGGTCATTCTCAGGCCTGGAGACCCCCGACGACACCCCTATAACACACACACTTTCGGGGGTGAAGCCCTAGAAAAGCATTTGGCTGAAAAGAAGGTGTATCGGGCCATCTCCCTCCCCTCCAAATGCCAGCAGTTGGTATGGGGGGTGGGGGCGCAGTCCCGGAGGACTTGGGGAGAAGGTGTAAAGAGAGAGGAAGTAGACTTGATCGGCCCTGGAGGGTGGGGGTCCAGCCTCCACAGCAGAATGGGTCTTAGGGGGTGTTTGGGTAATTGAGGGATGAACGAAAGAAATGCCAGAGGAGACCTGCACATGCTCACCTCTCCCATGGCGACCAGATCCAGAGTGAGGGGTGAATGTAACCACCCTTTGGACCCATTCAGTTGTGGGGAGGCCGGACCCCCATGCTGGAGCAAGTGATCTCCACCCTCTGACCAAGTGGGGGGATGGTAGGCGACCAGCTGCTCAGCGAGAGAAAGAGGAGGCAGAACGCTTCCATTAAGACCGGCGGTTCTCAACCTGTGGGTCGCGACCCCTTTGGGGTCGAACGACCCCTTTCAAAGGGGTTGCCCGATTCATCACAGTAGCAAAATGACGGTGCTGACCCAGCAACGAAAATAATGTGATGGTTGGGGGGTCCCCACCACAGGAGGAGCTGTAGGAGAGGGTCGTGGCCTTAGGAAGGTGGAGAACCGCTGATCAAGATGAACAGCCCGGAAGCCCAATGCTTCTCTTCAGTCTGGTGTGGCTGATCGGAGTCCGAGGTCTGAGTGGGCTCCATGCAGTGGGTCGTGGGTACTGCATGCCCTGCTTTGGGTCCTGCTGACCAGTAGCCCGGCCCTATATTCACTCACCCCTCCTCATCGCCCCACCTCGCAACGCTTAGCCCCAGTCCCAGCCCCTTAGGACTCAGACGAAGGGCCCATTCAGCGATGCATGCCGGGGGCCACCATGTTTGCTGGCTGTGTCACCTTGGGCAAGTCTGCTACCACCTGGACCTCGGCTCCAGATATAAGGAAGATGAGGTCTTGGAAGGGAAGATGAGGTCTTGGGAGCATTTGCATATACAGATGCGGAGGCTGGCGCTGTAGGGTGCACGGTGCACCTGCAGCTGGTGCTCAGCCCTCTCTCTGGGGGAGCCCTCCGTGGGGACAGGGACAGCCGGTGAGGAGTTATATCGCAGAAGGGAGGTGCTGTACTATCCTCCACATTTTATGGATGAGGAAATTTAGAGGTTAGCCCAACTTCACTCAGCTAGTAAATTACGCTCCCCAGAATTGAGATCCAGCCTTCAAAGCTAGCGTGCTTAACCACTGAGCCACCCAGCTCCGCCTTGGAAACACCTCGGCCTCTTTGCTCATACTTGGACGCCCGCAAGGGGGGGGTGGGGTGGGGCTGGGGAGCCAGGTCGGAGGCTGCCTCGGGAAGGTCTGTCCCTGTGTCCTCTGTGGGCAGTTGAGTCACAGAGGACAGGCAGGCATGGGGCATCAAGAGCCCCCTCCAAGCTCCCTCCTACCCGGCTGCCTCCGATGCCGCCCTTTATGAGCAAGGTGGAGACAGCTCAGTCCCGCCTTAATGGTTTCTGTTGCCGGCCGCGGCAGCATGTTTTACGAGGGGTGTGGCCGTGCTCGGTGCTCCCTGTGGCCCCACCCTGGCTCCGCCCGCCGGGCTGCTGGGAGGGGTTCTTCGAGCTGCTCCTTAATTACTAACTGGAGGGGTGGGGGTAAGAGGGCAGGGCCTGGGGGCTTCCCTGAGGCTCCGCCACCCTAGACTACTGGGAGCTGGGAGTCTGGGGGCGGCCAGAGGGAGGGGGGCTCTCATTCCTGTCTTTCGGTCCAGGTTCAGAGACCACTAATCTGGCCCCTCTGGTTGCTGATCCTGCCTCAGGTCGGTTATTTCAAAAATGGGCCAGTCGCCCCCACCTGAAGTTCGGAATCAAGTGTTTGCCTTCAAGCAGGTAGGGGTGCTCTGGGCAGAGTGGGGCCGTGGGACTTGGAACCAGACGGAAAGCATCCTCGAACCGGAGGCCCTGGCACCCCCAGGGTCCAAGCATCACCTGGTCTGCCCATCCGAACAGCACTTGAGCCACCCTATCTGTTGGTGGCTGATCTTGCAGTATCTAGCCGGAATCTGCTTGGAATCTCTGCTCTCTTGTTTCATCTTGCCTACCGTTCACCAACTCAACTCAGGCCACCGAGTCAGTGTTGACTCACAGCGACCCCCGAGACTGTCACTGTTTACGGGAGTAGAAAGGCCCAGTCTTTCTCCTTCGGAGTGGCTGGTGGTTTTGAACAGCCAGCCGATCATGTGGATCACAGCCCAACCGAGTAACCACTGCACCACCAGCGGTCCATACCGTTCGCCAAAGGACCCTCAAAACCCGAAGATCTCACTTGCATTGAGTCGATGCCGAGTCGTATCCACCCTGCCCCAGGGCGTTTCTGAGATGGCAACTGTTTATGGAAGTAAAAAGCCTTGTTTCACCCCCACCCCCCCAGGATTTGCTCACGGTTTCAAACTGCTGACCTTTCACAGCCCAATGCTTAACCACTATGCCACCAGGTCTCCTCGTAAGGACCCTCCAGGAGCCAGATAAGGGCAATGGACTCACCATCCATGTCCAGGGTGGGTTCCTGCCTCACTGTAGATGCCAGATTCCAAGAGCTTCCTGTTCTCGCTCAGGCTCCTTTGCCCAGCACCCCTCCCTCTCCTTCATCCCTGGTCAACTCTGAGCAGTTTCCCATCTCTGCAACCTTGCCCCAGCCCCTGCCACCCAGCACTGGCCCCAAAGGAGCCCAGACCAAGCACTCACAGATGACTCTGGGCCATGGCCACCATCACGGTTTCGGGGAGTCATTCAGTCCAGCAGCTTCCCCAGGAGCCTCCATGGAGGTATATATATACTCCGACATGCCTGGACCAGCCCCTTGCCTGAGGCCCGGGGCGGGGCAGCCTCCCCAGGCCAGGTAGGCAGGTCACATGCCCCATAAATGCTACAGGACCACAGGCCCTTCCCCAAAGCCCTGGGGAGGCCAATTAGGGCCTGACCTCTCTGGAAGGATGGTTGGATGGACGTCTGGGCTATGCTAGATGAGGGGATGGATGGATAGATGAACAGTGGGATAGATGGACTGATGAACAAAAGGATGATGGAGAGTTGAATAGCACCTATCACCATGAGATGGTCTACCTGGGTACAGCTGTCAAGATGGATAACATCTTTCATCTGTCCATGGAGGCTTATGTGATAGGTGTAAAGGAAGGGGTCTTTGGTTTCAAGGAAACTGGAAGCAATACCCCTGTAGGACCCGGCACTCATCTCCTTTTTAGACTCACCTCCCAGGGACCCTCCTCTCCTCTGCCCGGGCCTCCTTAGGGTGAGCGAGCGGTGCCCTCACTACTCTCTGTAGATGCCTCTTTCCAGATCTAGCTCCAGCTTCCGGGACCGTCCCTCTACTTTCCGGATGTCATTCATGGCCTGTCTGTCTTTTCTTCCCTCCTGCCTTCCTCTATCAGGTCAGGCTCAGAAGCTGGGAGCCCAGCTCAGATCCAGCGCCCAGGAGCGAGGTCAGCTTGCCCACCAAGGTTAAAACTCCAAACTCACTGCCATCGGGTGGATGCCAACTCATAGCAACCCTATGGGACAGGGTAGAACGGCCTCCGTGAGCTCCCGAGACTGTCACTGTTTATGACACCAGAAAGCCCCGTCTTTCTCCCATGGGGTTGCTGGCGGCTTCGAACTGTTGACTTTTCAGATCACAGCCCAATGAGTAACCACTACGCCGCTATGAGTGGGGGTTATAGAGAATTTGTAAAATGCTCAGTTCTGAGGACAGAAGACCCTGGATGGACAGTTTAGGGAGAAGGTGCCTCCCCTTCCCCAGGAGTTTTGAAGGCATGAACCAATCTGACGGTGAACCGGGCTTAGCAAGGGACTTGGGGCAGACAAGGTGACCTTGAATCCTCGAGGGATTCCTGGGAACATCTTCCAGTCTTACTCCTCCCGGAGGGCAGTGTGCAGAAAGCAGTGGTCTTCAGCCGGGGAGAAGGCCCCCCCACCCTCCTACTCCATCGGCTGTGGACCGGACTCCACAGGTTTAGGTGATGCGGTGGGGAGCGATGGAAGGGCGCTGTGAAGGACCTCTCACCCATGAAGGCGTCGTCTTCATCGTCCCTTAAGGCAAGCTTCCTCCAGCCACCAGCGCTGGCTGAATGAAGATGGAGGAATGCGCTGGGGGGGTGGGGCGAGGGTGCTTGCCTCCTAGCACCCATTAGCGCTGGCACCCACTGGCCCAGAAGCCCTGCCCCCACAGTGAAGTCACTCAAGCCGAGCCCGGTGGTCCCGCCCTCAGCCTAAGTGGGCTGAGTGGATTGGCTGCAGCCGGTGATTGGCAGCTGAAGATTGGACCGTGTGAAGCCTAACAGGGATGGCTGAAACCTGGTCTCCTCTCGGCCGCCGGCCTGGCATTCCTGTCTCTGGCATCAGTCACAGACCCCTCACCCCTCACTGTCCTGTGACACCCTGTCTTCCCTCCCTGGGAGTCCTACGGCCCAGGGACCCCCGAATCATCTTCTGCCAGCACTGCCAACAGCATGGGCTAGTACAAAGGGGGTCCTCATTCCTACCTTCATATCACCCTTGAGTGTCCTGGGCTATGCAATGTGCCTGTGTGCACCCCCTGCCTCTACCCCTGGGGTCCCAAGCCAGCAAAATGCCAGAAAAGGGCTGTGGGCTGAGATAATGTCCCTTGCAAACGTTTCCCACTCCCAGGAGCCCTCTCTGTGGGGTCCCCTCGGGGCTCCGCCTGGCGGGGCCTTCTTTGCTCTCAGTGGGGCCTTGAGACCCACCAAGGTCCCATCATCCCTCGGGCCAGGGCCTCTCTGGGCTCCGTACATATCATTATCAGAAGGACTGCTCATTATTACCAATCTATTATTAGAGATTTAGTTCTGCTGCCACTACTACTAATAATATAGATGTAGTCCAAGACAAATATATACTGTGCCTACCCCCCCCCCACACACACACACAGAAGGGGAGCCAGTAGGTTATCTGCTTAGGCTTACCAATCTGAGTGTGAGACCAGTAATGAGAAACCCTGCCCTCTAAGCCCTCCATTTACAGATGGGGCACCGAGGCTCCATCAGTGGAAGGGATTGTGCCCTGCTGCGTAGGTGCCTGGGTTGGTGTGTGGTCAGCTCTGAGTGTCTAATCATGCCGTTGGCTCCCTGAGGAGTAATGTGGAGCATGAGCTTTTGGGGGTCTTCCCCTGAGCCCACCCCACTCCTGCTCCCACCTTTCCCCCTTGACCATCCTCAGATCCTGGGCTCAGCACTGTCATCCCAAAGTCTTCCCCTTTTTGCAGGTTGGCTATGACCATGGGCAAGCCCAAAGAGGCTGAGCCACCTCTCTAAACCCACACATTCCGTGGGTCCCAACATCTGCTCCAGAAACTGCCTCCCAGAGAGAGCTGGGGACACCATGGACAGCGAACCCTGCTGTGGTCACTTGCCTGTGTGTGTGTGTGTGTGTGTGTGTGTATACACCTTTGTATCCATCCTCTGCCTTAAGAGCCTGATGGCCCGATGCAGTCTGGGACATGGCTGTGGAATTTACAAGTGTAGGTGGGACCTCCAACTGTCTCCAGGCAATCCGGTTCCTCTCGGACACACCCCATTCTGCGTGTGTGTGTGTGTGTGTGTGTGTGTGTGTGTATGTGTGTGTTGGTGCCCAGCAGGCGTGCTGTAGTTTGCCAGAAGCAGCAATTTCAGACTAGGAGAGCTATGAAGGCCCCTGGAAGGTGGATGAGGGCCGGGCAGGCAGCTGACTGACCACCCAATAAGCATGGGGGAGAGGGTTAGGGTCAGACCTCCCAGGGGCTCTTTATTGCATCCTGGGGGTGGGGATCTTGAGGGATGTCCACCCCTGGAGCTTCCAGAACAGTTCTGAGAGCCGGGGTTCCTTTTTCTCTGTGACTCACAGCTGGCTCAAGTTTCCCGAGAGATCACGATTCAGCTAATTCTCTCCCCGGCCCCATTAGTCTGAGCTGACTAAGCAAGAGTGGCAGGCGGGGTAGAGACCTGAGATGCTCACAACTGCAGTCATTCCTAAACAGCTTGGCAGGCCTTTCTGCTTCAGCTTCTGTCCATCTCCTGCCTGGAGCCTGGCCAGGCCCAGTGTCAGACTGGGTGAGCTCCCAGCCCCTCTGAGGAAGGCTGCCACAGCCTCCCATTGGGCCACCTCTGAGCATGGCTTCCCATTTCCTGCTCACTTGCCAGGCTCCTGTGATGTAGAGACGTCCATGTGGAGATCAGACCTAAACTTGGCTTGCTACAGCGGAGCTCTTTGGGACTGTTTGGACAACAGCCCACCGTTAATGCCCACATGGGAGGACTCCGGATGGTCATCTGTCCCAGTGGCCTGGCTCAGGGCTCTCCCTGAAGCCTTCTACACTTAAGGGTCAATGGAGAGCAGACTAGGGCAAGGTGGACGTATTGGGCTCTGGCTTGCGGGGAGATCCACCCGGGGGACGGGAGATAGGATGGGGCAGGAAGTAGAGGTTAGGACTGAGGAGGGGAGGCAAGGAAGTAGAGGGGATGAGACTAGGAGCTGGAGTTGGAACTGAGGCTAGGGAGAAGGGGGCTGGGATGGGATTAGAATGAGGATGGGATTGGGATTCATGAAGAGATATGGATGAGGTGGGAGAGGTAGGGATAGGGGGAGGGTGACGTTGGAGAAGAACATCAGGAAGAAGGAGGAGGCAGGAGGTGGAACGACTACCACGATACAGGGACCATTTGCTTGATGCTTATGAGGCGCACACTCTCAGAGGTTGTCTGATCACTTCCCTGCTCCTGGGCATGCTGCCAGCCCAGCCCCACCCAGGCCAGATCGATGGCAGCCCCCACCCCCACCCCCAGGAAAGCACCTCCTGGCCCACACAGTTTAGCCAAGCACAATCCAGAAAGCTGAAAGCCTTTTGGAAGGCCACTGCGTAAGTGAATCTGGCCTTGATGACCGGCCCCCAACACACACACACACACACACACACACACCTCGCCCCCCGGCCCCTGCCACAAGCCTCACCAGGCTGTGACTCAGAAGAAAAGAGGAGACCTATTTGCGGGACCTGTGCCCCATCTACCTTCTGTACAGGAGAACGGGTGGTGCAGGGGGAGCCAAAGTGACCCCAATAGCCTCCTCCTCTTTAGAGGTTGGAGCTGGGGAGACTGGGAGGGGGGCAGTAGATGCTGGGCTTCCTTTCTGCCCCTCCTTGCACACGAGCTCCCAGGAACGGTCAATGGGACTGGATAACCATCTCTTGCAATGTGCATGGGTCCCATGCAGGTGGGGAGGGGGCTCTGTTGGTCCACGAAGACTAGGCACAGCTCAAGCTGGAAAGAGGGAGATTAGACACCAGGAAGGACTTCCAGGCTAGGAAGGATGGAAAGCTCAAAAGAAGTGCTGTGTGGCCTTCTTAGAACACAGATGGGCCTCTTCTTAGAGGGCAAAAGAAAGGTCAAGGTTGAGACGCGACAGCATTCTAGGGGCCTTGAGTCACCAGTAGGCGCCCCCCACCCCCACATCCTTTGGCTTTGGGGAGCCATGCTCCTTCTTAGGGAGAATGATGAAGTGTGTGGATGGGTCAGAGATGGAGAGGATCCCCAAGTCCCCTCATTTAGTTCTTCTCCCCATCCCAGGCCCACTGGTCCAGAGGACGCTGGGGCTTCTCAAGCCCCTGGGAAATGAAGTGCTCTCTGAGGACTCCCCAGCATTCCTGGGAGAACAGGTTCCTGGCTCTGGGAGGTGAGTGAGGCGCCGGGCCTGGGGAGGGGGGGCCGTGGGGGGGGGCAGCGTGCCTCAGCAGGCCCTGGAGCTGGAGCTGAGCTCGGCAGAGGCAGCTCGGGCGGGGTGGGGCGGGGCGGGGAGCTAGGAGGACCTGAGCCTCTCTCTGTGGCACCTTCACCCCAGAGGATCCCAAGCCTGCGGCAGCCCCCGCCCCCTCTGCCCCTCCCCGGGACCCAGCCCTGCTCCGTCCCCGCCTGGCCCACTCTGGGCCCGGCGGATTGCCACCAGAGAGGGGCGAGAATGGGAGGTGCTGCCCCTTCTGTCTCATGGGAATGTCCTTCTTCTGCCTGGGTCCTGTGGGTCACAGAATGACCAAGATGGCCAAAGGACCTGAGCCCAGTGGGGACACCTCCAACCAGCCCAAAGGAACTGTGGGGACAAGCAGAGCTGGGCCCTGCAGCAGCGGAGATTTCAGTCAGACTCTAGGGTCATGAAGGAACTAATCCCGCGTCCACTTCAGAGACTAGGAGGACTAGGCAGGAGCTGCCCCATCTGGCATGGGATGACCACCAGAGAGGCAAAGGCACAGGTGAGGCGACTTCTCTAGAGGAGAAGGACCCTCCTTCTGGTCCTTTCCTCCTGACCAGCTGTGCTCGGCCCCAGTGCACAGACTACCCCCCAGCACCCCCACCTTAGGTACAGATTGAGGAGGCCAATCTCCCCTTGTTAGAGTCTATTCTTAATCCACCATGCTTCTTGGGGCATTTAGGGAGGGCCCAAGGGACTCCAAGGGGAATGCCCAAACCTTCCCTGGTCAGAAAGGGGTTGGGAAGGAGCTATGGGAGCCAGAGGGGGCTTCCTGCGGCCCAGCCATATCTTTGAGAGCCTTTACCTCCCAGATCCCTACTTCAAGGATCCCAGGACTCCCTGCTGGTCCCTGCTCTCTCACCAGGCTCCCTTGCCTCTGGCGTCTGGAGGAGAGCTTTCCAGACCTCGGAGAGGAGAGGGGAGGTGGGGTCTGCTAGCAGTTCAGCATCAGCCACTGGCCCTAGCACCTGTTTGCCACCTGTCTGCTTCTTCACCAGCTGCACCCATTCCTGCCACCTAGGCTATCCTATAGGCTCCAGCCACCCAGAGCCCAGCCCAGGCTGCCCAGAGACGTGGAGAGGGTCCTTGGTCTCCATGGGCAAACCCTTGGCACACACAGACCCGGCAAGCAGAGCTGGGCTCTCTCCTCCCCTCTCCTCCGGGGAGAGCCACTGGGTGGGGAATCTGCCTCCCTGTCTTTCAGCCCCAGTGTTCCAATTGTAGTACTTCCAAGTCCTCATTTTCTCCCAGCACAGCGGGATGGGTAAGCACACCGCTGCCTCCAACACACACACACACACACACACACACACACACACACACACACAC
>NW_022111358.1:5182914-5191013 GCF_000313985.2 Echinops telfairi
CACACACACACACACACACACACACACACACACACACACACTCTGAGCAACAAACACCTGGGAGGCAAACACGCTACAGCAAGAAAGATTGAAGTTAGACAATCTGATACAGAATGAGAGGGAAGAGCATGGAGGAGGGAGGTCCCCCTGGGGCTCCAGGCACTCACCCCACTTCCTGAGTCTCCTGTGGGCTGCACTCTGAAGATGGGGAGCACCCGGTGCTCCCAGCCAGTCCGGAAGCCCGTTAAAAAGGCAAGCCCCCTCCCCGGAGCCGGGCCCAGCCCTGCTGGCCTCCACGGCTGACTTGGGCCGGGTCTCCTCTTACCTGCTCAGTGAAGCAGGTCGGCGTGGGGGCCTGGGGCTGGGGGGCCAGGAGCTCCGTCTGTCTGTCAGTCCGTCAGCTTGGCCGTCCCAGGTCTGTGCTGACATCAGGTGAGGGGAGGCAGCTGCTGGGTGAGCCAATAATTATGATATCAGCTTCCCCTTGCCCTGAGGGGCTGCTGCCAAAAACGGGGAGAAGAAGAAGGTGACTAAGAAGGTAGTTTGCTCCTCGGCTCTCGTTTGACAGGTAGCAGCTCCGGTGCCCGCCCGAGCCGCGCCCCGGCCCCCCCAGCCCCGCCTCCTCCTGCGCCAGCCTGGGCCCCCTGCCCCTGCCAGCAGGCACAGCCTGTGGCCTGTGGAGGAGCTTACCCTGTGGCCCCCACCTGCACCCCAGAATGGGAATGTTAGCCCCCCCATGGGTGGAACACAGGCTTGTTGGGGCATGCACATTTGTGTCAGGAGAGCCCGGCTGCCACATGTATGTTGGGGAGCTGGGAGGGGGGTTCTGGGCAGCAGCACTGAGTGGGGGTCCATATGACCTCGGAGGCAGGGCTGAGTGAGCAGTAGTTGTGACCTCTCCAGGGCCAGGCAGTGGACACGAATTGGGTGGGAGCTGTCTGTCCACGTGGTCCAGTCATCTGTCTGTCTCTCCACAGTGCCATGACACCCGCAGGGTGTCTCCTTGTGTGTGGGATGGGGGGTGGGGGTAGGGCGTGTGCACCCACAAGTACATGTGTTCGAGACTCCCTCCCTGTATCTCTGTGGGCTTGTGACCCGCCCCCTCCTCCCACGTGTGCAGTGCCCTGGCCTGTGTTTGTCTCCTAGGTCGGTGGGTGGCTGTGTTGACGTCTTGCCGTGTGTCTTCTTATGTGTCACCTGTGTGTAGACATGTCTGTACACACGTCTCTGGGCCGGCGAGCCTGTTCTGTGTGTCTGTGTGTGGAGATGAGTTGGGTCCCCTGGCTCTGTGTCACGATTGCACTGCCACATGTGATGATCTGCAGGTCAGAAACCTGTCCCTCACCTTGGTCCCCCCACCTTGGTTTCCCCCGCCCCTCCATCCCCGGAGTCCATAGAGGCCGTGGACAGAAGGGCCTACACCCCTGCCTGGGTTCAGTGCTGAGGCCCATCCCTGCTTCCCGACATCCCTGGCTGGGCTTGTCCCAAGCCCTGCCCCTCTTTCCCTCACTTTGCTGCCATCTTCCTTGCCCTTATGCTTGTCCCCAGGCCCTGCCCTCACCTGGAGACCCTCTCAGTCCAATCGTATCTCCCTGGACTTAAGATCTCCTCAGTAGGTTTGCAGCCCAGGAAGCCGGGGGGTTGGCTTCTTACTTGAAGTGGTGAACGGCGGCTCATACTGACCGCGCTACCCTCAGTCTCCTCGTCTGCCCACGAGGGAGGGCTGCTATTCACCCAGGGCGTCGCGAGGGTCAGGTAAAACTGTACGTGTGAGGTTTCCGGCATGATCCGGTATGTAGCAGAGCAAAGAACTCCCTAAGCGCGTCTCCTTCCTTTACAGCGAGCCCGGGGGTGCTGGTTGGGGAATGAGGGTGTGTTGGCAAGCCCACTGGGTGTGGGAATTCTGTTCTGGGGCGAGAACAGGGGCACCTTTCTGGAAGATTCACTCAAATGCATTGCCGTTGAATTGATTACAATTCTGAGTGACCCAATAGAATGGGGTTGAACTGGCCCCAGTGGGGTTGCGTGACGGCGGAACTCTTTACAGGAGCTGTCTCCCTGGCAGTGACTGGGGGTTTCCAGCTGCGACCTGGCGGCCAGTGGCCTGATGTGTAACCACGACGGGACACGCTCAGTGTTCCCATGGGGTTGACAGTAGCCTTCAGCATCCTGCTCCCAAGGGAAGGGGGCAACACAGGGAGGACGTGGGCTAAGTGATGTCACATGGCGGGGACTGCAATAGTGACATGAAGTTAAATGTGTATGGATTGTCGAATGGAAAACTGATTTGCCACCTCTGTAACATTTCACCCAGTTCACAATAAAGTATGGGATCACATATCCTTTTTTATTTTTAACCGTTCTATTGGCACCTCATCCACAGATCTTGCAATTCAATAGTTCAGTCATATCAGGTAGAGTTGTACAATCATTACCACAATCAATTTTAGAGCATTTTATTCTTCCTTGTATTCATTGTTATTAGTGTAATTATTATTTTTTAAATTGTGGCAAAAATATACACAGCAACGCATTCTCCAGTTCAATAAGTTCTGCATGTATAATTCAGTGCCATTGATCAGATCAAATCTATGTTTTAAAAAAATCCTACTCACTGGGGAATAGAACTATGTACTCATATCTATATGTTAAGAATTAAGGTTGCAGATGGACATTGGGCCTCAACTCAAGTGCTCCCTCAACACAAGAACACTTTGTTCTAATAATTTGGCATTCTGTGATGCTCACCTTCCCGACACAATCACTGAAGACAAAATGGGTGCATAGCAAATGTGGTGAAGAAAGCTGATGGTGCCCAACTATCAAAAGATATAGTGTCTGGAGTCTTAAAGGCTTAAAGATAAACAAGCGGCCATCAAACTCAGAAGCAACAAAGTCCACATGGAAGAAGCACACCAGCCTGTATGATCATGAGGTGTAGATGGGATCAAGTATCAGGCATCTAAGACCCAGAATAAAACCATACCCATTGTGAATAAGGGGGGACATGGAGTGAGACCCAATGCCCATCTGTGGACAATTGGACATCCCCTCACAGAGGGGTCACAGGGAAGAGATGAGCCAGTCAGGGTGCAGTATAGCACTGATGAAACACACAACTGTCCTCTAGCTCTTTGGTGCTTTCTTCACCCCACTATCATGACTTCAATTCTACCTTACAAATCAGATTAAACCAGAACATGCACACTGCTACAGATAAGAGCCCGCAACACAGGGGATCCAGTATAGCTAAACCCTTCAGGGTCAACAGGATACCAGGAGGATCAGGGGAGGATGGGGGGGAGAAAGGGGGAATCGATCACAAGGATCAATCTAGATCCCCCTCCCAGGGGACAAATAATGGAAAAGTGGGTGAGGGGCAACAGAGGACCATGTAAAATATGTAAAAAATAATCTATAACTTATCAAGGGTTCATGAGGGAGGGCGGGTGGGGGAGGGAGGGGGAAGACATGGGGAGCTGATATCAGGGGCTCAAGTGGGAGGACAATGCTTTGAAAATGATGATGGCGGCCTATGTGCAAATGTGCTTGACACACTGGATGAATGTGTGGCTTGTGATGAGATGTAAGAGCCTCCAATAAAAGTATTTTAAAAAATCCCATCACTATCAAGGGTGGTTCATGGTTGAAGGGCAGTGGTTAGGACCTTCAAGTTGTGTGCTAATTTCTCCCAGCTGAGACACGGAGAGCTAATTGTTCCCCCTAGATTCGCAGGCATTTCCATTCGAATCCTCTGGGCTCTCAGAACTAGGAAAGTTGCTCACGGGAGGCTGTGATCACTTCTATTGATCCGCATTATTCTGAAGGTCCTAATAACAAGTTAAGCAATCGGTGTAAAGATTAGGAGGAAGGAAGAAAAATGTTCAGTTAGTAGAAAGGATGTGATTGCTTCGACTCAACCACTTAGATACTGGAACTGATGCAATTAGCAGGCGTTGGGACATAGGTAAGTATACTGTATACGCATCACGAGCAATTCTATGTAAGTATCAAGTAGAACACATCAGGGAACAAAAAGTCCAATTTACAATACTTTACAGAATACCTAGGTATAAGCTTAAAAATAAATATAAAAATGTAGGACGAAAACAATGGAATGTTACTGACAGACATAAAATAAGATCTGAATAGCTATAAAGACGTAGCCCGTTCATGAGCTGATAATATTATAAAGATGTTGCTAACTCTCTCCTAAATAATCCACAAACTAAATGTAATTCAAATCAAAAGCTTAATTGGTTTCCCCCCATCTTGATAAGTTGATGCCTAAAATTTGGGGAAGATTAAATATATGAGACGAATTTAGGATCTTTTGAAAAAGGAGACTAGGGGGGGAAGCTTGTCCTGCCAGATTTCAAAACGAACCATAAGGTTTTTGTTAACAGGGTGATTTGGGGCACTGAAATAAATGACTAAATTAATGAAAAAGATGAGCGTTCAGAACAAACTTGGGCATGGATGGAAACTGGGTGAGTGACCATCGGGTGTTTCAAAAACAGCAAGAAAAGCAGAGTTGGGAGAGCTGACTTTCCATTTGAACGGTCACGAGTTAAATCCTACTTCACACCATTCATAAAAAACACCTCCAGCTGGGCTAATGCGCTAAGGTTAAAAAGAAAAAAAAAAGGAAGCCTGTCATTAAATAAATAGAAGAAAATAGAGGGGAAAAAAAGTATAATTATGGAGCAGAAAGGGCATTTTTAAGCCTGGCCTTCAATCTAGAAGCCATCGTAAACATGTTGACAGATGACTAAATACAATTTTAAATTCTGGAGAGGAACATATCCTCCACACGCGTTAAAGGATAGGACACGGAACAAGAATGAAAGACACCCGGCCAGGGCAGCAAGAGGGCCTGGCGGAGCGCACGCAGCCCCGTGCTGTTGTAAGGTGCTGCGGGGTGAATTCCAGCTCACAACAATCTGACGTGCCAGGGGGCCGGAAAAGAGTTCCTAGAAAAATCCCATTCGCTTTGGATTCCATTTTTCCCACGGCTGGCTTGAAGTGCCCTCACACAGCAGCAAACAGGACAGGCCCTGCGCCAGCCTCGGTCCTTGCTCTTTGAACCTGTGGTTGCTGTCCCGGTGCCGGCCCAGGTGGCTGAGGGGCTTACCGCTCTGTCACTGACCCGTGCTCAAAGCAGCAGGATGCCCGTCTCCAGGGACTGGTGTGGGAGGGGACGTCTTGCCATCCTTCCTTCTAAGGAGCCTCTGGCTGTACGTCTTCCGACACGGATTTGTTTGTTCTTCTGGCAGTGGATGGTATAGTTCGTGTTCAAGTGCATCACATCTCTTCAGTCTTCTTTATTCAGTCTGCACAGGAGGCCACGGAAAACGCCATCGCTTGGGTCAGGTGCACCTGCCTCCTCCGTGACATCCTTCTTTTAACACGTTCAAGAGTCTTGTACAGCCATTCGCCCAGGGTCGTATTTGATTTCTTTCTTTCTGTCTTCTTATCTAAATCTGGAAGGTTTCCATTTATTTTATTTTTTCTTTCTTTTTTAAAAAAGATCATATTATTGGGGGCTCATACAACTCCTACCACAATCCATCCATCCATCCATTGTGTCAAGCACAGTTGTAAATATGTTGCCCTCATCATTCTCAAAACCTTTGCTTTCTACTTGAGCCCTTGGTATCAGCTCCTCATTTCCCCCCTCCCTCCTCGCCCCCCTCCCTCACGAACCCTTGATAATTTAGACATTTTTATTATTTTGTCATCTCTTACACTGTCCAACGTCTCCCTTCACCCACTTTTCTGTTGTCCGTCCCCCAGGGAGGAGGTTCTCTGTAGATCCTTGTCATCGGTTCCCCTTTTCCATCCAACCCCGTATTCGACTTCTTCGCTGCTGCTTCCATGGGCTTTGGCTGTGGACCCAAGTCAAAGGAAATCCTTGACAACGTCCATCTGCCCTTCAGTTTGTCATAATGCTCATGACTGGCCCGTGGGGAAGATCTTTGTTTTCTTGATGCTGAAGTGTCCTCTTTGATCTTCTGTGTCAGTGCTTCAAGTCCTCTTGGCCTTCCGCCAGCACAATTGTGTCACCTGTGTATTATAGATTGCTAATGGGTCTTCCTTCAAGCTTGGTGCTGAGTTTGAATGATTTGCTCAGTCTACAAATCGACTGTGTGTGGTGAAAGAGTATGACCTTGACATACACCCCTGTCATGATTTAATCTTTAAAAATGTTTAAATTTTTGTTTATTTATTATTAAGTACTTGTATTGGGGGCTCTTACATCTCTTATCACAATCCATACATTCATCCATTGTGTCAAGCACATTTGCACGTATGCCGCCATCACCATTTTCAAAGCATTCTCTTCCCACTTGAGCCCCTGGTATCAACTCCCCATTTCTTTTTTTTTTTTTGTTTTTTTGTTTTTTTTAAATCACTTTATTGGGGGCTCATACAACTCTTATCATGATCCATATATACATCCATTGTGTCAAGCACATTTGTACATTTGTTGCCATCATCATTTTCAAATCCTTTGCTTTCTACTTGAGCCCTTGGTATCAGCTCCTCATTTTCCCCATGCTATTCTTTTTTTTTTTTTTTTTTTTAATTTTTTAAACATTTTATTAGGGGCTCATACAACTGTTATCCCAATCCATACACACATCAATTGTGTAAAGCGTATTTGTACATCATTTCTCAAAACATTTTCTCTCCATTTAAACCCCCGACATTAGGTCCTCAAGCTCCCTTTCTTCCCCCTCCCTCCCCTGCCCGCCTGCCCTCATGAACCGTTGATAAGTTATAGATGATGATTTCCATCCTTTCATGATTTTAAACCACACACTATCTCCTCTGCTTGCCTGACTGCCTCGGCTCTGTATACTGGCTCTGCACGAGCACAGTGAAGCATGCTGGGATTCTCATTCCCACAACTTTGAGACACAGGTAAATGTCTTTCTATTATCTACTGCTTTCACCCAAGGTGTATATACGACATACCTCATGCTACCTCCTATTCTGAACCCAGCTTGAATTTTCGGTCGTTCTCTATCAATGTCCTGATGCAACCATTTTTTGATGATCTTCAGCAACATTTTACTTGTGTGTGCTTTTAGTGACATCTTTTGATCATGTCTGTATCCCACTGGATCACTTTTCTTTTTTTTTTGGATCGCTTTTCTTTGAGCTATCTTTCAAATGTCCTGACATGGGTAAAAGAAGATTTAAAATGTTGTGTTCATTCGATTGAAGCCCCTTCATTGGCATGCCATCCATTCCTGGAGCCTCGTTGGACTTCTTCCTGTGGTGCCATGGGATCTTGATCATATGCTATGATCAAGCATAGAATATTGAGCATAGGATAATTTTTCGGGTACAATGACGATGCATTCTTTCCATGTTCTCCCGATTTCATCTTCTTTTAATGCTTCCTGCCTCATTCAATGTTTTGTCCATAGTGGGACAAGAGGAAAGTAAAAGGAAATAGAGGAAAGATCTAGGGGGTAAAGAGTATTTATAGAGGTCTAAATAAAGGCATGTACATATGTAAATATATTTATATATGAGGATGTGAAAATAGATCTATGTGCATATATTTGTAGGTTTAGTATTAAGGTAGCAGATGGATATTGGGCCTCCACTCAAGTACTCCCTCAATGCAAGAATAATTGGTTCTATTAAACTGGCATTCCATGATGCTCACCTTCCCGACACAATCGCTGAAGACAAAGCGGGTGCATAAGCAAATGTGGTGAAGAAGGCTGATGGTGCCTGGCTATCAAAGATATAGCATCTGGGGTCTTAAAGGCTCGAAGGTAAACAAGAAGCCATCTAGCTCAGAACCAACAAAGCCCACATGGAAGAAGCATACCAGCCTGTGTGATCATGAGGTGTTGAAGGGATCAGGTATCAGGCATCATCAGAACAAAATATCATATCATTGTGAATGAGGGGGAGTGGGGGGTGGAGACCCAAAGCCCATCTGTAGGCAACTGTACATTCCCTTACGGAAGGGTCACGGGGAGGAGATGAGCCAGTCAGGGTGCAGTGTAGCAGCGATGAAACATACAACTTTCCTCTAGTTCCTAAATGCTTCCTCCCCCTGCACGCTACCATGA
>NW_022111358.1:5191357-5207467 GCF_000313985.2 Echinops telfairi
TGAGAATGATGAGGGCAATGAATGTACAAATGTGCTTTACACAATGGATGTATGTATGGATTGTGATGAGTTGTATGAGCCCCTAATAAAATGATAAAAAAAGAATTCTTCACTATTGCAACTTGAGGCTTGAAGTTTTGAATCTCAGTACTTTCAGCTTGAGAAATGCTGAACATGCTTTTCCATTAAAAAAAAATTCCAGATCTCTGCACGTTATATTATAAATAATTTACTGTATCTTCTTGAAGTGCTCTGTGAAATCCTCGTCCATCCATTTCACGCGAGCCTGTCTTCCACCTGCTTTAGCTACGCTAAGTTCAAGGGCAAGTGTCAAAGTCACTTCTGGCATGTCCTTCCAGCCTTCCTTTCTTTCTTTCCTCCTCTTTTTGGTTCTTGACAGACCCTAATTACTTTAGGATAAATGAGACAAATAATGATCTAGTCATTTTAGTTTCTATTGAGCACAGCCAGTCATTTCTTAAGAAGGCCGGAAAGGAATTCAGATCTCAAAAGTCTCTTTCAGAAAGCAACCACCTGCGAGTTAAGTATTAGCATCAGCACACCAGACTGGCCCTGCATGCTCCCGTGCCGACGACACTCCACCCCTGCCTGAAATCTCCTCGCTGCTAGAGGGAAGGACAAACACACCCCACGGTGCCACGTTTTCTCTGATTGCTTCATGGACCAGACAACATGCGAACCTGAGCATCAGCATCAACCTGCAGTGGCTGTATTTCAAACAACCAAAGATATATCTGAACGATTTCAGAGTTTATTATTCCTCTGGTGAACCATCTACAGTCACGGCAGATGACGCCAGGCAGAATCTTCATCCCTTCATTTTGTCTTCCATTTCTGGCACTGTTTTCTTGCGCTCTGTTTTTCTTCTCACATAGGCTGCATCTTGCAAGTCTGTGGGTTTATTTTTCTGTGCATGATCCAAAGAATAAACTACAACAAAGCCAGCGGTCTCGCTGCCACCCCGAATGTGTTCTGAATCCTGATACAGGATGACATCTGATGTGGTTTTGACCATTTTCGTTAGTTTTTCCTGAATTTCCTTCTTAGGTACTGTTGCCTTCCCAAGGTGAAGGACATCAATGGTGATTTACTTCTGCTGGAGTAGTCGATTGGCCATGAACTTCCCAGGCTAGATAGAGATCATGTAATTCATGATGGCGGCAGACCTTCAGGCAGCCAGGAGGGGAAAAAGCTCTTTCCTGTCTTTTTAATAACCTTTTGCTTTCTTTACATACATTTCACCTAGTCTGTGATTGGGCAAGCCTTAGACTGTTAACTGCAAGATAGGCTGTTCCAATCCTCTCCACGGGAGAAAGATGAGGCCGTCTGCTCCTGTTGCGATCAATAGCCTCAGGAACCCTGTGTCGGGCCCCTGGAAGTCAGACTTGATTGGATGGCGGTGGATGGGGTGGGATTGGTCATTGGGGTTCAACGGGTCAAATGGACCCTGGAGATGGTTTCTAAATTCAAGTGAGATGTACTTAGGGCTGCACTTTGGCTCTCGTGGCCTTGTTTTCAGCTTTCTTCAGTTTCACTCTGGACTTGCACGTGTGCAACCGATGGTCTGTTCTGAAGCAGGCTCCTGCCCTTGTTCCGGCGGAGGATATCAAACACCGCCAGCATGTGTGGTCGGATTCCCGTGTAATCCGTCTGGCGAGGGCCACCTGTGTATTGCCACTTACATGGTTGAAAAAGCTATTTGCAACGAATAAATCACGGGTCTGGCAAAATTCTATCACGAGCTCTCCAGCATTGTGGCGATGATCAAGGCCCTATTGGTATTTCCCAATCGCCATCATTCTTCTTTGTTCCCAAAGTTTGCAAACCAATCACCGGTAATTTTCACTGCAGCTTGATGGCACGTTCATTCAATTTCAGACTACAGAAGTTCGTAAAAATCTTCAAGTTCTCCATCTTTGGCCTTAGTGCTTGGTGTGTAATTTCGACAATAGCTGTATGATCTCATCTTGCTTGCGTGTGCTCGGAGAGCGCCCTACCACTGACAGGGCCGTGCCTGAAGAGCGGCCTTGGGATGTTCTTTTTTGATCATGGATGTGACGTCATTCATCTTTCGTCTGTCATTCCTGGGGGAGTAGATCACATGCTGGTGTGATTCAAGATGGCCAATCCCAGACCTTTCCAGCTCCTTAATCATACCTGCGGCATTTACCTTAAAGCAGTGGTTCTCAACCTTCCTAAGGCTGCAACCCTTTCATACAGTTCCTCCTGTGGTGGTGACCCCCTGCCCCCACAACCATAAAATTATTTTCATTGCTGCTTCATAACTATCCTTTTGCTACTGTCATGGATCGGGCGACCCCTGTGCTGAGAATCGCTGCCTTGAAGCTTTCTATTGCTGATGATTACTGCGTACAGGCCATGTTCTGGTGACGAATGGACGTTTGAGCCAGGCCATACCAGCAAATGAAGATCTGCGAGTTGGGCCCCATTCATGTCCGGAAGGTTTCCTCACCTCTGGGGAGGCGGCTCTTTGCCAGTTTCTCCCAGCCTGAGGGGCTCACCTCCCGTCACCATTTCAGATCATGTTCAGCTGCTCTTCCGAAGGGTGTTCACCGGCCAGTGTTTGACGAACTAGACCGATCGACAGGTCCTTCTCTCTCACCTGCCTAGGTCTGGAAGCTCTGCTGAAGCCCGTTCACCATGAGTGTCCCTGCTGGTCCTTGAAATGCCAGCGGGACAGCTTCGAGCATCGCAGCAACACCCCGGCCACCCCCGGATGACCCACTGACAGACAACTGGTGACAACCGGACCACGATGGGTTAATCTTCATCATCTACAAAGAGCTCCTCTGAATAGAGAAGACCAGAGACTAGACAAGCTCTGGGTTGGGGTGTGGGTGAAGAACAAAGATAGGAATAAGCATACAACACAACATGGAAGAAGCACACCAGCCTGTGTGACCACGAGCTGTCGAAGGGATCAGGGATCAAGCATCCAAGAACAAAAAATCATATCATTGTGAAGGTGGGTGAGTGCAGAGTGGAGACTCAAAGCCCATCGGTGGGCAACTGAACACCCCCTTACTGAGAGGTTGTGGGGAGGAGACGAGCCAATCAGGGAGCAGGGCAGCAATGATGAAACATATAACTTTCCTCTAGTTCTTTAATGCTCCCCTCACCCCCCACCCCCGCCACTATCATGATTCCAATTCTACCTTACAAATCTGGCTAGACCAGAGGATGTACATTGGGACAGATAGCAACTGGAAACACAGGGAATCCAGGACAGATGACTCCTTCAGGACCAGTGGTGAGAGGGGCGAGGCCTGGAGGGTGAAGGGAATGTGGGGTAGAAGGGGGAACCGATTACAAGAGTCTACGTATAGCCTCCTCCCTGGGGGATGGACAGCAGAGAAGGGGGGGGGGGAGACGTCGGACAGTGTAACTTATGACAAAATAATAAGTTACGAATTATGAATGGTTCATGAGGGAGGGGAAAAATGAGCAGCCGATATTAAGGACTCAAGTAGAAGGCAAATGTTTTGGGAATGATGATGGCAACAAATGTACAGATGTGCTGGACACCATGGATGGATGTATGGATTGTGATAAGAGTTGCACGAGGCCCCAATAAAATGATTAAAAAACAAAGTATACAACACATGCCACAGTATACAAATGGCCCGTTGATAACGTAAAAAGCCTTCCATTTCATTCCGGGCCCAGGGACGGCGCGTCCATTCAGGGCTGAGGGGTGGGCTGCAGAGAGCCCTTGGCGGGCCCACAGGAGAAGCACTGTGGTGCTTTGCTCAGTGAACCGGCTGCTCTTGGGCGAGGTGCGCTTCTCTGCGGAGACAGGATCCACCTCTGCCCCAGGAATGGGCGGGCCTTCGTTCTCCTGCTCCTTTGGGAAGCACCACTTCCTCATCGGGAGTGTTTTTTTCTTCAGAAAGAACCTTGGGGAGTCGAGAGACCTTGGGCTGTTCTTGCTCCTCAGCCTCTGCTTCCAAACCAGACCGGGTCCTCCTGCACACTCTCACACCAGCCTGAGGGCTTGCATGAGACTAATCGCAGCTCTGCTTGCTGCAGTGCCCCTTCCAGGATGGAGCAGAGCCGGGCAGTGGTTCGGACCGACTGTCGCTGGGCGTCTAACTGGGCTGCTTTCGGGGAAAGCCCTGCCGCCCTGGAGACTGGAGGTCAGAGCAGGTTCAACGGTCTGCTGCCCAGCTCTGCCCAGGGCTGGGTTGCTTCAAGCCTGGAGTAGCCCTGGCTGAGGATGGAAGTCCCTGGGCCCAATGTCTGCTATGTTCTGGTTGGGGCCCGACCCCGGCGAGATGGAAGAACCTGCTCCCACCCTACCTAGCAACCCACATCTAGTAACCCACATCTTCCATCCACTTCTGCTTATGTGGGCCAGGTTGATCTTCTCACAGTGAGCTCCCAGGCTGAGCCTGCCCCTTGGCAGGACTTTCAAACCTCACTCCTGGGCAGAAAAGACACTTCAGACTATCCTCAGAGCACCGAGCCCCCAGCAGAGCTGACCTCGAGTCCGAAGGGCCCCATGTCAAAGATGAGCCAGAGAGGCCAGGGCAGGCTTCCCGGGAGGGCAGCCAGTCCCTTAGCTGGCTGTGGGGTTGAGCTTCCGGCAGAGCTCGGAGGATCGGCTGCCGGGGAGCTGGTCTAGGAGGTCTACACCTGTTCTGGTTGGTTGACCCCCACCCCCACCCCCCTCTCGGGAAATCCAGGGAGTTTCCAAGCTGAGAGCTTGGGGGAGGAGGTCTGTGGAGGTGGTAGGATTATAGTAAGAGTCCTGCTGGGTGAAGAGTGTTCTCCAGTCTTGTTTTAATACTTCCTGCTGTGAGGGAAGCAGTAGCAATGTTGGTGTGTGTGTGTGTGTGTGTGTGTGTGTGTGTGTGTGTGTGTGTGTGCGCGCGCGCGCACGCGCGCACACAAAATCTACAGAAGGACACATGCCCCTCTCAGACAAGAGGTGCAGCTCCTACCTTGGGGTTCCCGGGTGCCCCTGTGAGTGTGCGCTGTCTGGGCTGCCCGCATCGGTGTGTAATTATGTGTGAGCCTCGCTATCCTTGGGGGGCACTCAGACGTGATGCCGTGTGCAGACATCACGCCTAGGCGGCTGTCCATGAAGGCCTGTGTCCGTCCATGTTTGTGCGTCTTTCTGAGAAGAACTCTGTGTGTCTGGAGCGAGCAGCTTTGCACGCGTGGGACAGTGTGTCAGACTGTGTGGGACTGTGCGCCCCTGTGTGTGGCTGGGTTCCCCAGGATCTGTCGCTCTCTGCATACATGTGACTGTGAGTCTCCCACCTGACGAGGAATGCTTCTGAACCCACAATCTTCCAAATCGCACTGCCCCCTTCTCCCACCTCTGCCCCCCACCTCCAAGTCACTGTGCTCTTGGAAGTCCTCAGCCTCCCTGCTCCTAGTGGAAACCTCATGGCTCCACTGACCATGCCCACTGACTGGGGCCCAGACTGGGGCAGAGACTGCAAGGACACCCTCTCCATGATGCCCACCCCCACCCCACAGTGGGTACCTCGCCCATTGAAGTCCCCACTCCCCCTCCCCACTGCACTTGCCCTGTCTCTCCTATACAACCGCCACCCCCTTCTTCAGGAAGCAGCCTCCCCAGAGGCCTTAGGGAGACAGAGAAGCCATGGCCTGAGCCCCTAGGGGGCCTCTTCTGGGGCTGAGGACCAGGGCCACGGGAGCTGCCTCTGACCTGAGACCCAGAGGCCTAGGCAGGTGCATCCCAGAGAATGGGGTAGAGCGCCTCATCCCCATCCCTTTAGACTCTCAGCTAGGTCCCCTCTCCCTCCCACTGCCTGGAAGTCTCCACAGCTACTTCTCTGGGCCCTCTGGGGTTGCCCCCGGGCACAAGGAGCTGGGAGAGAGGGGAACAGGGAAATCCCCAGCCCCGGTGTGTAATTATGGGGACAGGGTCAGGGGCTAGCAGTAGGCATTGATTTAGAAATCCAGGTCTACCTGTTGAACCTAAAACACCATTGGGCCCAGGGAGGAGAGGGCACTTGTTACTAAAGTCATCTGGGAAGGGGCTTTGAGCACAGTCAGTCCAGTTCCCCTCCAGGAGCAAGAAGCCTTGGGCTGCAGATCTGTCCGTCCATCCATCCACCCGTCCATCCATATTCACTGTGCCAGCCCTTGTCCCAGGGACTGGAACCCAGAGCTGTAGCCGGCTGACTCGGTCCTGGAGCTGCTTCTGTCCTCATGGATCTTCCAACAAATCCATGACTTCAGAACTCCTTGAGGCCCCACACTGTACGAAGCCAGCTTGTTGGAGATACCTCGAGCCCCTTCCCGCCTTCCTGGTGGAGGGGGCTGACCCGGGTCCCAAGTGAGCGCCATCCACCTGCTGCAGTCTGGAGTGTGCACAGGAGGGCCAAGCTGCCAGGCTGTCTGTACAAGCCTGACCCAGGCTGCCAGGCCCTTCCTTCAAAGGCTGGCCCTGCCGCTTTATTGCCCAGCTAATGACGGTGATTAGGCCGACAGGTGCTGCCCATCCACCCTCCCGCCTGCTGAACAGGGTGGTTGCAAAGTTGGTTGGTTCTGCCCACCCCCAGCCCTGCCAAGGCACCCACCACAGCTGACCCCCTCCAGTCTGGGGTGACCTTGTATGTATCTCCTTCCCTGAGAAGGCGGGGACAGCCCAGTCCTCAGCTCCGGGGGCTGGAGGGGGTAGCTGCCCTGTGGTCTCAGGCCCCACCTGGCCCCCTCTCGGTAGCACAGAGCGGACAGTGGGAGGGCAGTAGCTCTGAGAGCAGCATGCCGGGATGGGAAGCTCACCCCGCTTTCCTTTGGGGGCAGCCCTGGACTGTGGGTGTCCCCACTGGGCCCCCAGAGAGAAGGCAGTCACAGCAGGAGCTTCATGGCAGTGGGGACCGGGTTCCCACCCATTCTGGGGCCAGCCCACTCCATGAGGACTGTCGCCTAGGGCTTTGGTGGGGGGTCCCAGGTGTGGGTCTAGGTGGGGGCTGTGATTTGTGACTGTGCTTCATGAGTGAGGAATGCCAGCCTGGGGGGCTGGGGTGGGGAGGAGCTGCTCACCTGACACTCCTCCCTCTCCTGAATGTCTGGCATGTCCTGTCAGGATCCCCTGTCCCCTGGGGACGGCCACGTTCTCCCTTCCTCCCTTCCTGCATGGCAGCGTCCTCCCATCAGTCCCGGTCCCATGGGGGTGGGGTGGGAGATTGAGGAAGGCAAAGCCCAGAGCAGCCAGAGTGAAGCCCTAGCGGTGGTCTCTCAACAGAGCTCAGCCTCCCTTTTTCTCTGGACTTGAGGGTGACGGGTGCTCTCTCTGTCCTCTCTCTGCAGCAGGAAGAAACTGGACGAGGCCCTTAGCTCTAGATGGACACTATCTAGAGCTTCCATCTGGATGGGCTTGAGATTTCCACTGTCTGCAGCAAGGGAGACTTGGGATAGACTCCGAGATGCACCTCCAGCCAGGAAGAGATGTTGAGCTTTCAGAATGGATGCCCAGTGTGATGTCATCCTGCCTGTTACCCTCCGCGCTCCGCCCCCCCACACACACACCTTGCCAGAGAGTTGAAAACTCTGGCATCTTGGGGGGTGGGCAGCAGAATATCCAGTGTTGTGTGGCCCTGGACACTAAAGGCCATGCCAGTGTTGAGCCTGCTCCTGTGAGTCTCACCTGCATCCTTCTTGCTGCAGGGTTGTTTTTTTTTCCTTGTGTGTGGGGGGTGTCCATCTTTCTGGGCGCCCAGCATGGGTCAGCCTGTCTCCCCTGGCCTGGTGGGACCGGTTTTTCCAGCCCAAGGAAGGGTCCTGGTGGCATTGGCAGGGGCAGAGGGTTTTATGTAAATGCCCAGGGAGTGCTCTGGGAACGGGGCGGCCGGTTTTCCCAAGGGCACGCAGGGACTGGCAGCTCCCAATTAGCCACCCAGTGATGTCAGTGCTGCTTTCCTGGGTGGCTGCACCCACTCTGGTCGGCTCTGGCAGGGGTACCATCTCTCTTGGGCAGGAAGGTTGCCAGGGTCTGGCCTGCAGGGCAGAAAGATCAAGCCCCTTCCAATGGTGGTCCTGCATCTGGGGCTTAACCACCCAGGGACCAGTCAGGAGAACACGGTGGGAAAAAAACCAACCCCTACTACTGAAAAGAGCCTTTAATGTGGCTAATGTCCGAGGCCTTCCCCCAAACCCGGAGAAGCCTCAGAACGGGTCGGCCAGTCCTGTTCCCATGGCAACCGCTGGTGGGCCCTCTGCCCCAGCCCACCCCAACCCTGAGTTTCAATAAATAGGGTGCAAAGGGAAGACCACGACCCTGGACCCCAGAGAGGGGGTGCCACAGAGTCTGTGAACTCATGCATATGCATGAGCTGTGCACACGTCCCTCTCGAATTGCGTACACACACACACACACACACACACACACACACACACCCCTCCTGCATATCACACAGCACCCACATACATACATATATATACATATAGACACACACACTTCTCAGACGCGCAGATCAAACACACACACACACACACATACACACACCACACACACACATTCTTTACATCACCCGATGTGCACACGGACCTCGCAGCCTTTGGCGTGGGCCTTGGAGCTTGGGGTATCCCCTCCTGGCTCGGAGCAAGGGGAATGGGAGTGGGTCTCCATGGATCTGACCAGGCTGTAACCCGGTCTAGAGACTAGGGCTGGGGTGTTGTGATGTTGGGGACAAAGTTAGACAGGCAGTGGTCTGTGTCATTGTCGATGTGGGCCCAGGAGGGGAAGGCGTCCAGACTGAAGATGGGCTTGCTCCAGCTGTTGATGGCCAGCGTGATGACCAGCACCCCGATGATGTTGAGCAGGAATCCTGCCCGGGCCTGGGGTGAGACAGGTGGTTGGACTTTGCAGGTGCTGAGCTGAGCCGGCACCCTGCCCTCAGGTGCTCCGGGAACCCCCAGGCTCTCCCACTAGCAAAACTCTCTCTGGAAAGCCCTCCTGTGGATAATTCACCTCGCCTCACGAGGCCAAGCGCCGTCCCTTGCTGGACTCCCGGTGCTATCAGGAAAAAGGGGGTCTCTAGGGAACATACAGCAGCCTGTGGGTGTCTGTCAACTCAGAATCCACTCCATATTTCTCACCTCCTCCCATTCCCCTCCTGAGGGACGTCCTGGCTGAGGGGTGACGGCTCAGTCCCCCACCCCACCGTAGTCTCCTGTGCCGGCCCATGCTCAGCTCTGAGAGCTCAGGGGTTGCGGGCTGTGCTGTCCTTGCAAGAGGGAACGAGAGCCGCAGGGACTGTGGAGGCCTTTAGTGCCCCTGCCACTCACCATGTCGGTCACCTTGAGGCCCCCGAAGGAAAAGACGATGGCATTGGGTGGGGTGGCGACAGGCAGCATGAAGGCCAGGGAGGCGGCCAGCGTGCAGGGCAGCATGACATAGAGCGGGTGAAGGCAGATGGCACGAGCCTGTGGGGGCAGGGGGGGGGGAATGTGGGAGATATGCCCCCCCCATCCCTCTGCTCTCCTACCCGAGGGTGTCCCCTCCTACCCTGGCCCACCCCCTGGTCCTGAGCCCCACGACGCGTGCCAGAAGGCGCTGTGTGACCTGGGAAGGGCCCCTTGACCTCTCTGGAGGGGATGAGTATGCAGCCCTGCCCTGTGGGGTGTGGTGAGGGGAGGGGCCCCATAAAACTGATCTCAAAGGGGCTCTGGGGGTGTCATCAAAGGCTGCGGAACGCGCCTGGGGAGGAAGGGGCTAGGGACGCTCTGGGGAGCAATTTCACCTTGTCACCCCAGAATGACCAGAACAGAGGCTGAGTCGGAGAGTGGGTGAGGCCCCTGGGGAGCCCCATCGGGATGCTCAGGGGGTGATGTCACTAGGGGTAGTGTGCCTTGGGGCCCCGGGTGGCTCCAGAGCCTGGAAGCCCAGAAAGGGAGGAGGTCCCAGAACCCCTGGGGTGCCAGGAGCAGGCCGGGCCTGCTCACCATGGAGGCCAGGATGGGCAGGAAGAGCGTGGTGGTGGCCACGTTGCTGGTGCACTCGGTGAAGGTGGCGACCAGGAGGCAGAGGATGAAGGCGATGGCAGGGGGCGGCACGTTCTGCAGTGGGGTCAGTTTGGCCCCCAGCCAGGTGGACAGGCCGGATTCCTGTTAGCAGAGCAGGGTGGTGAGAGGCGGGGCTGCCTGGGGCCCCAGAGTCCACGGAGGGCCAAGAAGGCTCTAGGGACAAGGCGGGGCCTAACGAGAAGTGAGGTGCCTTCTCCTGTTCCTGGAGAGGAGTTGGGTCGGGAAGAAAGGGCAGAAGAGCAGCTCAAGGAAAGAGCCAAAGGAACAGGTTGGAAACTAGCACCTGCCACCTCCCCTCCTCCCCCATAGCCACCTACTCTGGCCTTCTGGGCCTCTCTGGACAACTCTCTTGCCCTCTCCTGCCACCTCCAGGCCAGTGGCTGGGGCAGAGGGGCCCTTATTCCTGGTCAGCAGGGAGAGGGGCAGAGGGTCGTGGGAGAGACTAGAGACTCTAACCAGGCTGGAGGCATCCACAGTGTCCAAAGAGCTTCAATGGAGGCCTCCCAGGTGGCTCCCTTGCCACATCTCCCCTGCCCAGGTGTGTAAGGTCGGGGGAACTAGACCTTCTCTTATGCAACGCTGCACACTGGGGGTTCCATGAATGCTGGATGGCCCTGGAGTCTCCCATCCCCACTGCACCCCAGTCCACCACTCAGGGAAGCCCCCTCCTATCTATGCAGGGAGTGAGTCCAGAGGGACCCAGGCTCAGGGGTGCAGCTGAGGGATGTCCCTCTGGAGGTGCAGGAGCCTCAGCACCTGGCTGGGTGAGCTTGTGGTGCCCTCTGGCGGCTGGGGCGCACACACCGGTTCCATCCGTGCCCGCAGCTGGGTGGCTAATACTCTGCATTCGGCCTGTTGCAGTCTGGCACACTCATGGGGGCAGAGTTACCCTGTCCTCTCGGGTCGATAGGGGTCAGTACTGACTTGATGGCAGTGGGGGGGTTTGGGGCAGAGTGGGAATGGCGATTTGAGGTGAGAACAAGGTCCCCCGCCTTGTCCCCAGCCCTGTCCACTAGAGAACTTGCCTTCCCTTTAGCTTCGACCATCCCCATGGGGAGAGTGTCTCTCTCCTTCCTAAGACTCTCTTTAAGTCCCTCCAGCGGCCACAGAGCCTCTAGGACAGCTTCTAAAAGGGATCCGGTCTCCTCCCCATGGGATGGCAGGAGAGTGTCCCTGTCTGGGCTACCGGGTCTCCTTCAGATGGGCTGGGGAGGGGCTGGGGGCTCTCACCTCACTGCCCTTGGCTAGAGCAAAGCCACCGCCCAGCAGGAACACTATGTTCCAGGGCATCTTCTCATTCACCGTCTTCCAGTTGAGGAGGGCAGGAGGGGCTCTCAGCTTCCTTGGGTTTTCTACTCCCCAAATGAAGAAGGAGGGGTCACCAGCGAGAACAGACCTTCCCTCCCTCAATGGGGCCTTCTTGACACACCCAGGAGCCGATCCTCAGGCTTTGCAGTCCCCCCGACCTTGCCCCCCAGTCCCTGTGACCTTGGCAAGTCTCCCCAACCTCTCTGGGCTTCCTCTGCTCTGCCGACGGCAGATGTTGAAGGAAGCTGACCTGTCAGGCCACCTGCAGGCCCTTTGCCTGCCCAGCGCAGGTGCTTACCTCGGTCTTGGGTCAGTCCTGGGAAGTTGGAGGGCACGATGAACAAAATTAGGCCAATGAACATGGCCACTGTCCCGTCGGACAGCATGCTGCGGGTGGGGTCAGGAGGGCAGGCTTAGGGGCTCAGTGTGTCAGTCACAGGGTGGTGCATGGGGCGGCAGAGAAAGCCCCTCCCACAAATATGCCCACCCCTCCAGGGAAGTGCCCACCTCCATTCTGCACTGGGGGTCCTGTTCCCTTTCCTTGTCCCCCAAATGTGTGAACTTCAGAGGTGCCATCTCCGCGCCGCCCGTCTATCAGCTCTCACCTCTCCCCTTGGGCGTTGGGAAAAGCCAGGTTCCCCCAGCCAAGGAAGAAGCCTGGTTCCCGGGTGAACCACAGCAGCACCAGGGTGACAAAGAGGATGGTGACCGCGAATTCTGCAAAGGCCATGGGGCCCAGCAGCTGGTGCTCCCTCTGGATGACGCGGAAGGCGGCTTGTTCCTGCTCCCGAGCCTCTCCCCCGATGCCGAAGTTCTTCCGGAAGCTGCAGGCAGAGGGGCAGGGACACTCACGAGGGCCCTGGCCAGGCGGGGGGTGGGGGGCAAGGGGCTTCTAGCGCTTCTGCTGCCTGGTATGTGAAGACTGAGGCCTGCCGGAGCATCCCGGGTCCCCACGCTCGGGCCCGGGTCCGCCCAAAGTCCTTGGAGGAGAATGCAGCAGAGGGCCCTGGGTTTCCCCCTGCCTGACCTGCTCCATCTGCCCTGTGGACTCCCTTTCCCTTGAGGAGGGCTTTCTTCTGCTGAGCTCTCTCTTGCCCAAGATGAGGAAGGCCTAAGAGCTCAGACTCCACGCCTCCTCTTCACCCACCCTTCCTTCCTTCCTTCCTCCCTCCCTCCCTTCCTTCCTTCCTTCCTTCCTTCCTTCCTTCCTTGCATTGTCGTTCAGGAAGTTTTCCTCTCTTCCTCTGCCCAGCCTGAGCCCCACCCATGTTGTCCTCAGAGGCACAGGGGACTATGGCCCATTTCTTTCACTTCTGTTGACATTTAACTTTTCACTTACGTCACTCTCCGCTTGCACGCTGGACTCTGAGTCCCTCAAGGGCAAAGACCATGCTTCGCACATTTGTGAGCCCCCCCATTATGCTGGTCTCTTGCATTACCACCAGCCCCCAACCTCACATCAGTCTGCTCACACCTGCCCAAGCAGTTTTTCCGAAGGACAGGCACTAAGCTCAAAATCTCCCAATGATTTCATTGTCTGTGCAGAAAGAGCAAAAGAACGTAGCACTCATCCCACCGTGTCTCTATCCTGTGCTGGTGGCAGGCATCACTAATCCATCACAGCACTTGCTTCCAACTGAGCCTAGAAGGGTCTGACAATGATTTTCAACTCAGAACTCCAAATGGCTAGTTACCCAGGTTTGGATGTAAGAATCACATCTATTTCCCATGGATGTCTCTAGGACAAGGTGTAGGCGAAAGCCCATAAAATTCTCCATAAACGGCCCCTACTTATTTTTCTAGCTACATCTCCTGACATGCTGTTTTGCACTTTACGTCTTAGCTACACAAAACTAGAGTTCCCCCAAACACTTCATGTTCTTTCTTGCCTCTGGGCCTCTGTACAGCTGTCCCTGCTCCCTGGCATGTCGTTACCTGACTCTCTACCTGGCTTTCGGCTAGCCCTGCAAGAGTCCGCTCCAGCATCCCATCTCCTCTAGAGCCCTTCTGGAATCCCATTACCCTGTGCTGAATTAGGTCCTCCTTCTTCTGTGTGCTCGATACCTGGGCTTCCCGCTGCCAAGGCCCCAGCATATGAATGACCATGACAGGGGCTGTGCCTTATGCCTCCGCCCACTCTCAGCGCTGAGGATCGGGCTCAATGCTTGTGTTTGTAACTGACCCTACTCCGCCTGTGCTCACTACACAGCTCTAGGAGGACGGCAGAGGACTGTGGGAAGGGGCCTGATCTGGGCACCAGGAGACAGGGTTTTCAGCGCCAGCCCTGACACATCTAGCTGGGGTCCACATGAGCAACCTGTCTCCTCGACCCTCCATTGGCTCATCCGCTAGATGGGACCCTACGCTTCCCCAGGCAACGCCTGGAGCTGCTGGTGAACAAAGTGGGGACCCAAGTTGAGGAAGAAGTCGTCCCCCTGGGGTGGTGAGGGCATCCTTTCTCCAGATGAAGGAGCCTCCATCCTGCATCCCTGGCAGCAACCTGAGGGTAAGGGCAGGCATGGGGGCAACTCCTACCCATTCCGGCACTCACTTAAAGCCCAGGAAGAGGATCTGCAGCCACAGCCAGGCAAGCAGCAGCAGGATGATCATGGTAGGGAAGGCAAAGCCAAACCAGGACGCAAAGTTCACCACGTTGCCATTTTCGGGGAAGAGCCTGCGGAGGAATGCAGGCGGCTGTGTGGCAGGGCAACCCCCAGCCCCATCCTCCTCCAGAGCCCCCACCCCCCCACCTCTGCAGGAGCCCCCTCTCCCAACACTCACGAGTTGATCTGGCCTTGCAGCACCAGGTTGGGGGTGGTGCCAGTCAGGGTGGCTATGCCTCCGATGCTGGCCGAGTAGCACACGCACAAGCTCATGCCCTGGGTAAAGCGGAGCTGCTGCTGGCTGTGATGTGCCGAGGCCGGGGAGGGTGCAGGCAGGGCAGGGCGGACCTGCCCATTATCTGGGGGCAAGGGAAAGCTCAGGCAGGGGGTGGGCACAGGACCAACTTCTGGGAGCCTGGCTGAAACTCGATGACCTCCTGAGACATCTGGGCTGGGAGGGCAGAGACTGCACCCAGTCTCCTGAACCCACCACTCACCTCAGTCTCAGACTGAGAGCCCCTTCAGGCCCCATCTGGCCCAACTTCCTCCTTGAGAAGCTTGGAGAAAGAGGATGATACCTAGCCATACGGGAGTGGAGACTAGACCCTCAGCGAGAGCCCACAGACTATCTTTTTGCTAGGGGACCAACCATCCTGGTTGGCCCTGGATCAAGCAGACTCCTGGGACGCAGAACTTTTAAACCAGGAATGTCCTGGGGAAACCAGGTGCCATCAGTCACCGTACGCCTTGCCTCCCTCTTCCTTCCCATCCAAGGTTCCAAGTGGACCGCCCTTGGAAATGGACAGCCCTCAGCTGCTCCCCGGAACGGAGGGGCTGGCCAGAGGGGACAGGGCCCAGTTTTCTCTTTCTCACCAAGCTGGGCCCCTTCTTTCCGGGCGGTTGGCTCCTGGAGCTGGAAGGCAGGGTTTTCGCTGCCCTCCTTGGCGCTCTTGTCGCCCGGGTTGCTGTACAGCTGCTCCAGGACGGCGTGGGCGATGGGCACCATCATGGCCGTGGTGGCCGTGTTGCTAATCCACATGGACAGGAAGGCCGTGACCACCATGAAGCCCAGGATCAGCCTAGGAATGGACAGATGGGCACACTGTGTTCCGCTGTCCCTTCAATGACTGGCTGGCTAGGACGCTGCTCTCCGTCGCCCCCCACCCCCCTACCCCCAGGTTCTTCTGCCCAGGGGACTCACAGGGCAGGCCGCACACCGACCAAGAGGAGCACACGGAGGGCGATGCGCTTGTGCAGGTTCCAGTGCTCCACCGCGATGGCCATCAGCAGCCCCCCGATGAACAGGACGTTGGTGTCATTTAGGTACTCGATGCAGACCTGGCAGGCGAGCACAGGCGGGCAGAGACACAGCTGAGGGCCAGGGAGACCCTGCCTGGGCCCTCGCCCTGCGCTCCTGAGCTTGCGGGACGCAGATCCACACAGATGCACTCATCAACGTCGGTCCCCTGGTCGTTGGGTTAGCCAACATCCAGGATCAGCCAGCATCCTCTCCTCAAATCAAGCTCTGTCCTTCTCCCCTGGGGGACCATTGGTAGGAAGCGCAGACCAATTCTGCTCCTGTTACCAGCCAGGGACCCTGGGATGATTCTGCTCTGTGTCTGCATTAGAGAGCATCTTTGGACACCTGTCTTTCACATCACCAGTGGACAAGGATCAGGTCCCAGCCTACGCCACCTGAGTGACATCCTGGGGTGAGGTCCAGAAATCTGTGTGTAACGCTGTGTTTACCGAACGTGTCCTTTTGATGCATTTCGATTTCCTCAACAAAAATTACAGAAACCATTCATGTTTACCTCCCATTGTTTACACTGGCCTTTATCCATCTAACGAGGCAAATATAGATATCTAAGTTCCTTTTCTTCTAAGCCTTCTAATCTCAAAATTCACTATGTGTTATACACTATCTCTATGGATACACGTCACTTTTTACACCAACGTACATTGAGTATTAATCCCAATAAATCGGCTTCATTCATGAAAGCATTACTTCAGTCATACATTCGGCCAAAAAGACCTTAGAGAGGGAACATCAAGATTATCATTGAGTTAGTTAATTGTGCCAGCCTGGCCGATAATCACATGTGGTGCTGGTTGAAAGGCGGAGGGATAAATGGGTGGTGAAGCCTCGCCT
>NW_022111358.1:5208329-5253117 GCF_000313985.2 Echinops telfairi
GAAAACAAGGGGGGGAAAAAGAGAGAATGTGCAGTTCTGTTTCCGTGTCAGTGTGACACGTGTGTCCGTAGAGACAGGTATTCAAGAACTGCCGGTCAACCCAGGCTTCAGCGAACCCCGCCCCCCACATGATTCTGCGGGGGCTCAAGTCTGAGAACCGGGGGACTAGAGGGACACCAGTCTTTACTTGACTTTTCAGGCCTGCCCTGGAGTCCCCAGGTGTTTCCACTTCCCTGGCCTCGGCCTCATCACTGCCATCTTTGAGGACCTCACACCAGCCCTGCACTCCACGCTTCTCCGAGGTCCTCCTCCTGCCTTCCGGGTGCTCTTCCCTCTGTGCTCTCCCTGCACCAGCAGACCCGCCTCCCAAGCGCTCACCCAGATGAGGCGTCATCTTTGGTCACAGGACCCTCCCCCGCCCCATGACCCCCCCCCCAGGCTGGGGGAGGCCTACCTGGGAGGCATCCATGATGCCCATCATGGGGAACAGGACCAGGGGGAAGAGCGCCGTGACGGCCAGGGGCAGAGCCTCCGTGCACCAGAAGAGGGCCATGAGGATGATGGCGTAGGCGCAGTAGGCTTCCTGCGGGCAGGAGGAGAGCGGTGGAACTGTTAGAGCCCCGTATCTGGTTGCCTGCTGTCCCAGAGAGAGCAGACCCTTTGTAGCCAGGTAGGGAGAGACGAGGAAATCCAGTCTGGAATCCCATGGAGGACCCGTTTCCCAAGGGAAAGACGCAGGCTCTGTTCAGGGAGAGGAAGCAATTCGGGAGTGAGCAACCAGACCCAAACCCAACCTACTGCGGTGCAGTGGATTCTGACTCCAGGGTTTTCCAAGGTCAACTGGGCAGCAACAGAACACCTCACCTTCCTCCCGGGGCAGGAAGGCTGGTGGGTTTTCGTTGCTGACCTTGCAGTTGGCAGCCCGATGCTTCTCTAGGACCCAGCGAACCGATTTCACGCCACTGGATGGAAGCTGTGAAGACCGCTGAAGTGACACACACGGTGGAGTCCTGGTGATGCGTTGGGCTGCGATCTGCATGGTCGGCAGTTCAAAACCACCAGCAGCTCCTCCGAAGAAAGACTGGGCTTTCTACTCCCGTGGACAGTCTCGGAAACCCACAGGGGGTTGCTGTGAGTCCCCATTGACGTGATGTCGGTGAATTCGGTTTGGTTTTTGGGATACACTTACCACGGTGAAAACCAAACGCAAGCAAAGTGAGATTCTCAAGGCCTTGCCACCATGTCTTTGACCTTGAGACACCTGGACATGCTACAGGGGGTTGGAGGGGCTGGATATCAGGCACCCACCACTCCGTCGGAGGCCAGAGACTGGGCACTGTGGACCCTGGCCTGGTCCCCGCCCAGCCTTCCAAGGAGTGTTTTCCTTTGTGTGACTAGTTGCTTCACTCTGGGCCCATTCACTGCCGGGAGGTCTGCTCTGTGACTTGGTTCTGTGGCCTCTGGACCCTTGGGGCTCACAACGCAGTGGGCTTTAGCGGTGTTGAGAACGAAAACAGGGCGGGTGGAGGCGAGAACCACGGAGTGTCTCCCTCCTGGTAATCTGCCATGGGAGATGCCTTGCACAGCGTCAGAGGGCACCCTCACATTTCTCAAACAAGTGAAAGGGTCCCCAGCCGACACAGAGCAGGGACATTGAGCATTGGTCCTGGGGGTCTTTGGGTGCAAGAAACTCCTTTACTCAGGCAGCCCCTACGTGCAGGAGGACCCATGCAGGCATGGGGAAGGACTTCTGGCAGGATGGAGCCCCAGAGAGCCAGCCCCACTTGCCGGTCGGAAGGACTGGGAACTCATTAGATAAGAAGCCTCCAGAAGAGGGGGCTGTAGAATCCAAGCCTCCTCCTGCCCCGCCCCGGGCACCGGCGCCTTCTTTTCTGGCTGAAGCTGGCGCTTGGTGCTGGGGTTCCTTGGACAATGGGACTGGAAGAAAGCTGAGCCAAGGGGGGCTGCTCCTCCCCTCTCCCCACCCAAACTGCTCTGCCCTTGGATGTCTCCCCATCAGGTAGTGTCTAGGCCACCCCCCCCCCATCCTTGGTACCCCGCCCAAGGCTGGGGAAGGGTCCCTTGGGCTGCAGGGGGTGGGCTGGGGGAGAGGAGGCAGCTCCTTATGGAGTAATGCTGAAGAGCTAGCTCGGTCGTTCCTGCACGGAGCTCATGTAAGTCAGAAAGGTGGGTACGGTGGACTCCTTCCAGATGGGCTCAGAAAGAGCGAGAGGTTTACCCAAAGTCTCAGGACTAGGGAGTGGCGGGGCCAGGTTGGAACTCCAGGCAAGGCAGCTGTATCACACCACTCCCAGGGCAACCCCAGACCACCCACCTTGTGGCCTGCACACACCCTGAGTTGTACCTACCGTCTCCAGCCCGCCCCAGTGCACACCGCACTGAAAGCTCATAAAGTTTGTCTGCCGGCAGGTTCACTCTCTCTCCTCTAAGCATCCACTGCTTCTCCCCCAACCTGGACTTGGACCAAGGATGGTCCCAGAGGTGGGGCCACCTTGACCCTTGCCCAGAGGCACACCCCTTTTCTTTCCAAGCAGGAGGCCCTTTCTGCTGATGCTGGCGTTTCTCCTCACCCGCTTCCTCACCTGCAATGATTGACTGCCTGTTACCCTCCTCACAGGCTAAGGGCAGGCCAGCCCGCACCTCGGACACACACTCATCCAGAATCTCTGGCCTGAGTCAAGGAGGGAGGCTGGGTGTCTGGCATTCTGCTGATCAAGAAGAATGCGTGGCTGATAGCCACAGCCAACGTGCTGTCCCCTGAGCATGCTCTTTTAAAAATCCCCTTTCCACAGATGAAGAAACAAAGGTACCTATAAAAGAAGTAAACCTCTCAAAGTCACGCAAATAGAGAGTGGAGAATCCAGGCCACACCTGGCTCCGTGTTTTCACCTTTGCCCAGAGACAGATTCCTTTTGCTAAGTAACACATTCCCCACATTTAACCCGCCTGGCACCATTGATTTCAAATGTAGGGGATGCCCTCCAGTCTTGAGGGTCCCTGGGTGAAACAAACGGTTAAGGGCTTGGCTGGTAGCCCAAAGGTGGCTGTTTGAGACCATCCAGGGGTGCCTTGGGAGAAAGGCCTGGTGGCCTCCTTCTGAAATATCAGCCACTGAGAATTCTTTGCAGCACAGTTCTGCTCTGACCCTCGTGGGGCCAGCGATGGACTCGGCAGCAATTGTTAATAAACATCGCATACAGATCAGGTGCTTCTAACTGTGATTTACAATAACACTGAGAGATGTATCAACATATTGTTTAGATCCATCAGCAATTAGGAATCACAGTTGCTCTTGCATCACTGCCTGACTTTTTTCAAAGTGTCCTGCATCCATATAATTCTTGATGGACTGGGATCTTAAAAGCTTGTGAGCGGTCATGTTGGACAGGCAACTATTACCTGGGAGAAAGAACAGCGATGACAATGGGAAGACCCATGGAGACAATGAGACCAAGCTCCAATGGACTACTCAACCATTCATCTCCATGACACCAAAATCCGAAGAACTAGATGGTGCCCAGCTACTCCTACCAATTGCTCTGAAAGGGATCACATTGGAACGTCCTGCAAAGAATGGGAGCAAAAAGTGGCACAGAATAAAAAGTCATGAAAAAGACCAGGCTTCCCGGTTGGATAGAGACTGGTAGAACCCTTTAGATGTAGGCCCTTGGGGACGCCTTCAGATCTGGAACTGAATTAATGCCTGTGGTTCAGTTTTTGCCACACAGTATACAGTAGGCAGGTCCATAAAGGGCACGATACGAATGTCAACCTGTGACATGCAGATGCTACAACCTCCCTTGCTGAAAGCGAGGAGGACTTGGAGGACTTGCTGATAAAGACCAGAGACGGCAGGCCTCGGAACGGATTCAGTGTAAACTAAGCCAAACTCCTCACAACTGGACAAAGAGACAACATCATGATCAACAGAGAGAGGACGGAAGTGGTCAGGGATGTCATCCTGCTCGGATCCGAGTCAGTGCTCATGGAAGGAGCAGTCAAGAGGTCCAACAATGCACTGCATTGGGCAAACCTACTGCCCGAGACCTCTTTAAAGTGTTCCCGAGCCAGAAGGACACTTTGAGGCTGTGGCAGGCCATGGTATTTCCAATCACCTCACACATGTGACAGTTGGATAATGAATGAGGAAGGTGAAAGAAGAATGAATTCATTTCAATGATAGCACTGGGGAAGGGCTTCCAGAAGGACAAACAAACCTGTCTTGGGAGCTGTACAGCCGGAATGAGAAGAGAGGACGGTGAGAGTTCGTCTCAGAGATGTTGGACATGGCATCAGGAGAAAGGAGTCCTGGGGAGAAGGACATCATGCTTGGTAAAGTGGAGGGTCAGCGAAAGAGAGGAAGGCATGGATTGACACAGTGGCTGCCCCGATGGGCTCTGCCCTAACCACGATTGTGAGGATGGCGCAGGACTGAGGGCGCTGTGTCAGTGCGGTTGTACACAGGGTACCTAACAACAACAGCCTGGTTCATGAACAAGCACACACCTTTTGAATTGCATCTTTTCATGGCTTGCAACTTCGAAATGAGTGATTTTTTTGGTGATCCAGTGCATTTAAAAAGCAACATCCTGAGAGAGGTCCACAGGACAATCAATCCCCCAAATGGATCCAAATCCCTACTTTCAGGTAAAGGGAAAGAATTTCTGTAGTGCCGAATCCTGTGCCCTCCCTGAGTCACCTCAGGGATCTTTTAGACTTCCAGGTGTGAATCCCCTGAGGCTCTCATCTCTGGATAGGAGCAGGAGTCTCTGGCAGTCCCCCAGGGGTGGTGTGAGCTGGGCAGAGAATGAACAGTGGTAAAGCCGAGCTGGATGGGCAATTTGCACACATTACCACTCTCATATCATGCTCATCCCCTAGTCATCGGTCAGTTTGTCGTACTATGGTGGCTTGTGTGTTGCTGTGAGGCTGGAAGTATTGAGGCACAAGGTATATGTGGTAGTTACATAATCTGGTGTCAATTTGAGAGGATTAAGAGTATGGGGGTGGAGTCTAATCTGTCGATTAGGATATAGCCAATGAGGCCTCTGTGTGGCCATGGCCTTCTCCTGAGGATTCTGAGAACTTCTGTATTTCCTCCTTGGAGGTGGGAGACACTTCCTCTTTAGGCTTACTCCCTGTAAGACATCCCTGTGGAGAAGACACACAGAGAGAGGCTGATGGAGCCAGACCTCTGGAGCCAGCAGAGGCCCATGGAGACCCCTGCCAGAGCTGAGTTGCTTACAACGCCATTGGATCCACAAGACTTCCCACCCACTGGCCTGCGCTCTTCCTGCATTTGGCGTCATTGCATGTGTTTCATGAGTCTGAAGAGGACTTTAGAGATTGGTATCAGACATATGGGCTAATATCGGACTTATGGACTTGATCTGGACTGGGCTGGGATGTTTTCTCAATATTCAATTGCTCTTGTATATAAAGTTCTTTCTTATACACATAGGAGTCTCTATGAATTTGTTTCTCTAGTCCACCCAGATTGACACATTATGCCACTGAGAACTTAAGTGTTCCTGAACCAAGCCATGGTATTTTCAATCGCCTCATATGCATGTGAGCGTGAGACCTTGGACAGGAAGACTGGAGGGGAATCGAAGTGTTTGACTTATGGTGCTGGTGGTGAAGAATGTTGAAAGTACCATAGACGTCGGAAGAACGAGCGTCTCTGTCTTGGAAGAAGGACAACCAGAAGGGTCCTTGGAGACAAGCATGGCCAGATTTCATCTCACGGACTTTGGACATTTTATCAGGACAGACCAATCCCCGGAAAAGGCCATCACGCTTGGTGAACCGGAAGGGCAGCAACGAAGGGAAGACCCTCAAGCAGGTGGACTGACACAGTGGCTGCAACAAGGAGCTCAACCCTAACCGCAAGGGTCAAGACGGCAGGACCGGAGAGCGCTCCCCTTCTGCTGTGCGTAGGACTACTGCGAATCGGAGCTGAGTGGGTGGCCCTGAACAACACCACGCCCTCTCCCTTCTTCTGCAGAACACGCATCACTCTGCAACCGGACACTTCGTTCGGTGAATTTCTTGATGGCTATCGCAATCTGTCCTTGGGTTGCAGTCCTTGACCCAGCGACTGGGGCTCGCAGACCCCGGGGAACAGTGATCCTGGCTGTCCCTGGCCACCCCAGCAGGTGCCCTGGCACCTACACAGAGTCGCCACTGAACGAATGAGTGAATGAATGTTAGGCACTAGGGTTACTGATGGAAGGCAGACCCAGCTGTTGTCGGCTGGCGCATGGGGTCCTGGCTGGGCAGGCTGCCCACAAGGGGGCCACACGACCTGAGCACGCAGGTCCACGCCTTACTTCTCAGTTAAGTAAATTGCTTAACCTCTCTAAACTTAGAGTCTCCTTAGAGGAAACCCACTTTCCAGGCTCTGTGAGAGGTGAGAATAGGAGCCCTGGTGGCGTCGTGGGTGACGTGCTGGGCTGCTAAGCAAAAGGTTGGCAGTTTGAACGCACCACCTGTTCCGTGGGAGAAAGATGCGGCTTTCTACTCCTGCAGAGATTGGCAGTCTCGGAAACCCACAGGGG
The DNA here is from genome assembly GCF_000313985.2 of Echinops telfairi. Taxonomy (NCBI): domain Eukaryota; kingdom Metazoa; phylum Chordata; class Mammalia; order Afrosoricida; family Tenrecidae; genus Echinops; species Echinops telfairi. Next base: position 5,214,911 of record NW_022111358.1, read on the forward strand.
CAGTTCCCTTCTGTCCTAGGGGATCATCATGAGTGGCAGTGAGTTTGGATTATGTTTTGGTCTTTTGTTTATTTTTTTAGAGTTAATAAATGTGAGTTTGCAGACAGACACTGTCAAGGACTTTCTGAGGAATGTGCTCCTGGGCTGCTAGAGAGCCCGGTGGACGCATCCAGGGTAGACTCTGGACTCTATGTGCGGGGTGCTGGTAAAGTACAGGCTGAGTTTGTAGGGCAGCGGCGGTTATGTCCAGTCTTTGAGGTGTTCCAGCGTATTCCTCCTGGTGATTGAAGGTTAACCCAGAGGTGGGAGCGAGCTGGCTCACTGTGGGTCACTCCTACTGCCCCTCTGCCCCTGGCAAGTGGGGATGCTGCGGGCAGTGGACATTCCTGGATCTGAGGACGGAGGCTCGACATGAGCGGAAGCCTACCGCGCACAAAGAAGTAGCCGGAAGAGGTCTGGACCAAGGAAGGCACCCATAAAAGGGCACATTTGAGGGGTGCTGAGGGTTAAGTAAGAGTTCAGTGGGTGAGAGGTGAAGGAGTAAACACAAACTCATTTCTATCAAGTTCACTCTGACTAGTTCTGAGACAGAGTATAACCCCCTCTTGGGGGTTTCCGAGACTTTAAATCTTTACAGGAGCACAAAGCCTCCTCTTTTTCCCCCTCGGAGCAGTGGGTGAGTTTGAACCACTGACCTGGAGATTAGCAGTTCAATACATAATTCACTACACCACCAGGGTTCCTTAGGAGTACATGCAGAGGGGCCAGAATGAAGCACAAAAGACCATGGTGTGATCTCAGAAGGGTGTGCGCTTGCACAGAGCCTTGTCTGCCCTCAGAAGGCTCTAGGACAAGATCTGGGAGTCGAGGCTGGACAAGGGGAGGCCCTTGAAGGGTTTTAAGTAGAGTGAATCTCTGGATTCGGGTTCTTACCTGTGACCGTTACAGAATCTCCTGTCAACTTGAGCAAAGGGGTGGAGTCTAGCCTGTCAATCAGGTCATAGCCAATCATGCCTCTGTGTGGGCATGGCCTTCTCCTGAGGATCTTGGGAACTTCTTCTTCCTCCCTGGAGGTGAGACTCACTCTCTGCCTTCCCGTTCCTACTGTGGAGACACTCACAGAGCTGGACGAGACACGTGGACACCGGTGCCAGCATTGAGATGCTTCCACTGCCACTGGATCCACATGACCTTCTACCCACTGGCCTACAATTTTCCTGCATTCAGCACCATTGCATGTGCTGTGTGAGTCTAGAGAGGAATTTGTGGACTACGTATTACCAGACCTGTGGGCTATTATCAGACTTATGGACTTGATCTGGGCTGGGCTAGGATTGCTTTCTCAATATACCATTGCCCTTTGATAGAAAGCTCTTTTTTGTACACACATGAGTGTCTATGAATTTGTTTCTCTAGTCAACCCATATGGACACATTACCCCTTTCTCTCTTTGTACCAGGTCTCTCTGGGAAGTCTGGTGGAGCTTTTCCTACCCCTTCTTTGAACAATGTTTTAAAATACATTACACACACAGCAGAGGGCTACAGAGGAGAGCAATGATAATGATGTACAGTTATTGGGATATGATGATGACATGGGTGTCTCTTTGCTAGCAAATAAAGCCTGCAGCTCTTTAACGACTTCCCTAATTCCAAAGTCCTGACGCACATCATCCATGAGTAGTCCAGGAAGCCGGCGACAAATCTGAGGCTCTAGGGGAACATCTGCGGGCTCCAGTAGCGGCTGTCGCATGTCCACGGTGCTTCGCTGTCTACATTCAGGCAGAATGAATCAACCGCGGTGATTCAATGAGTTTTCATTGGCTGAGTTTCAGAAGTCCGTCTCCCGGCCTTTCTTCCTTGTTCATCTTAGCTTGGAAGCTCTGCTGAAACCTGTTCAGCAACATAGCTGGGGGCGAGCTTCCACTGACAGGCAGTAAGATGCACTGACCAGGAATCCAACCTAGATCACCTGAATGGAAGGTGACAATTCTGTCACTGAGCTTCCCCCGTCCTCTCTTCTAGATGACTGACACAATGTCTGTGATTTTGAGCATAAGAGCTTACGGACCTTTTGAAGGCTTCCCATGAATTGGAACTTCCTGTGCTGCCCCGGGAAGGGGCCCTGGGGAATGGAAGGCTATAGAGGGAGGGAGACCATGGTTTCACACTCCCTGTTCAACCATAGACACACACTCGGGAGTTCACCTGAAGTAACCACGAGAAGCTTATTCCACTGCTAAATCCCAGGTTCCTGTTCTGACTCGGAGCTGGGACCATCCCTGAGTTGGGACCACAAGGAGAGGAGCCAGACTGGGCTTGAGGAAGGAGGTACAGAGTGGGCTGGGAGTGGCGGTGGGGTGGGGGACAGTTGATAGGACAAGTGCCTAATCCAACGGAGCCTGAATATTCAAAGGGGCAATAACAAGGCCACATCTCAAAATACAACTCTGACCCATAGCCTTTGGAGTAATTAGCCCCCAAATAGTCAGGACTGGGTCAAGAATGGCAAGTGCCTCTAGTTGTTGTCTGCACAGCTGGGAACTGAAGGATCGAGGTTCAAGTCTCCCCAGAGGCACCTCAGAAGAAAGGCCCGGTGACCAGCTTTGGAAAGATCAGCCACTGTTACCTCTACAGGGCCCAGTTCTAGTCTGACACCCCGGGGCTGGCCATGAGGGAGACTTGATTTGATGACAACTGGTTTAGTCCAAAAAACGAGCAAGGCCAATGCGCTCCCCAAGCCAATTACACAGGATGCCCCACCCCTAGCTGCCCCTCCTCCAGCTTCCCCATGCCAACCGCCTTCCAACCCACCCCTGCCACACACCCCTGACCCCACTGTAAAGCTTTCACTCAAAGTGGCAGTCTCCTTTCTCACAGCACACCCTGAAGAAAACTCGCGTTTGCTAGTTCGTTCCTTTGGGAGCTTTCTCCACCTTTGGGGAAATGACTAGGGAGACCTAGTGGTACAAGGGTTAAACCCCAGGCTCCTCACGGAAGGATTGGCAGTTCAAACCCATCTGGCAGCCCAGGGGTGGGTAGGAGACAAGGTCTGGCAGTCCGCTCTGGTAAAGATGACAATTTAGGAAATCCGCTGGGTGGTCCTGCTGAGTCACTGGCTTGGTTGCATCAGCGACACACCCTCTTCTGCCCTGAGACCAGAGGAAGACAGCAGCTGTCTGAGAGGTGGAGGGAACAAGAAGAGGTAGAGCGTTTGTGTCCGGGCTGGTCTGCCGAGGCCACCAGAGGACGAGATCGCAGGGAAAAATGAGGAAAGAGCCGTTGTAGACCTCACAGCAGCCAGGCCACGCCCAGCGCACTTGACAGCTGAGGAATCCACCCTGCTGTCGAATCCTTGACTGTTAGGAGGCGCTGATAAGCAAGGGCTCGGTTTGGCAATCTGGGGGCAAAATCCAAAGGAAAGTTCCTCTTCCAGGGATTTGGACTTAGAAACAGATTGCTATTTTGAATTCTACTAGCAGGTGTCCTAGAGGTCAGAAAACGACCTCCCACAGCCCTCGATGGTGTGTGTGTGTGTGTGTGTGTGTGTGTGTGTGTGTGTGTGTTCAGAAAACGACCTCCCACAGCCCTCGATGTGCTCAGGTTACACGCCTCTGCATTCTGGTGTGTGTGCGCGCGCGTGCGTCAGAGGCCATAGAGGCCACCGTGCCGGCCCACCTCACTGAGGCCCTCTCTCTCTTTTGCTGCCCCTCCACTTCACCAAGCAGCGTGTCTTTCTTCAGGGACGGGCCCTCCTGGCCACGTGGCACCAAGTCTCACTTTGGTTTCTAAGGGGGAATTCAGGCTGCACTTCGCCCAAGACAGATTTGTGTGCCCTTCTGGCGGCTGATGCTCTTTCCTATTCCTTTCCAAGACCGTGATTCAAAGGCATCCATTCGTCTTCTGTCCTCTTTGTCCTTGACCATTGAAGGAGGCACGCTTTAGTCCTCAAAGTGACACCTTTGCTGTCTGACCCACGAACGATGTCTCCTGCAGCCGTTCTGTCCAGGCAACATGCTGCTGATTTCCTGACTGCTGCTCCCGCCAGTGTTGACGGTGAGGCCAGATCTCGGGAAATTCTGGACAAGTTCAATCCTTTCTCCGTGGGTCATGATGTTGCTTACTGGTCCGGCTATGGTAACTTTTGTTTCCTTTACGTTGAGGTGTAATCCAGACTGAAGACGACAGATCTTTGTTCTTCACCAGTAAGTGCCCCCAGGCCTCTTTGCTGTCGCCAAGCACGGTCGTGTCATGGGCATATGTCAGCTTTTTAACAAGACTTTCTCTGATCTAGCTGCCGTGTCCTTCTTCACACAGAAACTTCTCCGAATATTTGTTGACTTACTCATCTAGTAAACATGGTGAAAGATTGCAACCCCGATACACACCTTTCCTGAGGTCAAACCCCGTGGGGCTTCCCACGCTGGCTTCCTGGTCTATGAAGTGTTCTGGGTTTCCTGTGCTTCACAATGGTACCCCGACTTTGTTACGATCCACCCCATAGTCAATAAAACAAAGGTAACATCTTTCGGGTATGCTCTGGTTTCTGCCCAGCTCTACCTGACGTCGGCGACGATATCCCTCATTCCACGTCCTTTTGAAGCCAGCCGGACGTCCTGGCAGCTCCCCATACTGCTACAACCATTTTGAATGATCTTCAGCAAACTCTTAGGTGCCTGCGATATTAATGATCTTGTGCGATAATCTTCACATGCCGTTGGGTCCTGTCTCATGGGTGGGACAGCTGGTCTGGTCCCTGAGCGGACAGCAGTCCAATGGAACAGAACTGCTTGAATAGAGTGTTCTGGAGATAAAACAGGAGTCTACCCAACCCTGTGGCCAGGGGAACTCAGACGAGGGACAGCAGGGGGACAACGGGAATCAGTGTTTGCCCCTGCTTGCCAGGCAAAGTCCCTGGTTGGGCACAAGCAGCCGACTGCTCAGCGGCTAACGAAAAGGTTGGTGTGCCGTGCCCGCTCAGTGGTGCCTCGGAAGAAAGTCCCGGCGAACCACTTCTGAAACATCAGCCACCTGGGAATCCACGGGCCGCCATGAGTCAGAATTCAACTTGACGGCAGTGGGTTTGGCTTCGACTTAGCCAGGAACTCACGGAATGAGCTATAGCCTCTCATCTCAACAGCACTTAGCAACGAGAAGGTTTGGGGGGGGCCTCTTTACGCTCACGTACATCGTATATGCTTCCGAATGGGTTTGAACCCAGATATCTCTGACTCCAAAATCCATGTTTGCTTCACTGGACTCTGCCTTTTCCACCAACAGCCGAGAAGTCTCCGAGGCTAGGAGCAAGGGCCGCCCTGCAGTCCAAATTCCACAGTGAATTACCTGAATCTTATCAGGGCTGAGGAAGAGCTGGCATGGGGGAAGTTTTAGGTCTGCAGGTGTAGGTGTGCAGGTGACTTAGGCGAAGAAATTCCCCTTTCTGTTTGAGCTCTCAGTATCATAGGGATTTCAGCCAAGCCCTGGCCCAGCTAACATACCTGGGGTCTTGGGGGTGTTTTTATTCTGCTAACTTCCTAGCTACAGAGGATCTCTTTAAATGAACATGAGGAGCAAGGATGTCACTACGCAGACTGCGTGGTGCCTCGTGCAAGTCGTGGTATTTTCAGTCGCCTCCTGTGCACGTGAAAGTTGGGCAATGCATAGGAACGACCAAAGAATCGATCGATATCTTTGAACTGTGGTGTGGGTGAGGGCTCCGGAGAATACCTGGTCTGCCAGGAAGAACAGGCAGCTCTGTCTGGGAAGAATTTCGACGTGAGGAGGTCCAGGCCACGTCGCATGTACTTTGGACGTGCTAGCAGGAGAGGCTGGTTCCGGGAAAAGGAGCTCTTGCTTGGTGAAGTGTAGGGGTCAGCGGAAAAGTGGGAAGCTGTGAAGCAGATGGACTGACTGACACAGTGGCTTCAAGAACACGCCAGCTGAGGAAGGCCCGCGGGCCGGGCAGCGTTTTGTTCTGTGGTGCACGGCGCTGCTGTGTGTTAGACCGACTCGATGGCACCAGTCAACGACTAGCTGTTGGACCTTGGGCAAGTCATTTACTGTCCAGGAGGCTCCATCGTCTCACTTATAAAGCGGGAATCGTCGCTTCCCTCTCTCCCCTGGATTCGAGCTGACGTTCGAACTCACCCGATTGGAAGAAGGCTGCTCCGAACTTCAGTCCAGACTGCAAGGCCACAACCAGCAACCGGGCAACGTCGCCCTCAGGCACACGCCTCTAAAAGGGCAGGCTTGCCCTCTGGGAACTCGCCTGCCAGTTTCCATCCCGGTCCCCCAAAGCGGCAGTGCTCTGAGTGTTGGACGTGGGGTCGAGAGCCATGCCCCAATCCCCACATAGCCAGTGGGCAATTGTGTCTGCCCCGCCACGGTCCTCCCCGCTTCCCCTTCTCCAGCCCCGCCAGCAGACAGGGCTGAGTGGATCTGCTGTCCTGACTTCGGGATGATATCTTTCATCCATAATTAGTCCCACAGCCATGAATTCGTTGGCCTTCATCTTGGCCTGAGGCTAATGGTCTTCCTCCTCCAACGACTGGATTTGTCTTGCCTTCGTCCTGTTTAAGGCTTTCTAAAGGGGACTCTATAGAATATCTTGAATTCGGGGGCTTGGTCCCCACTAGAACACCCAAGGAAAGTTGTCGGGGGGACCAAGGGAGCTTTCAAATAGGAATCCATCAGGTCACCCTTTTGCTCAAAACCACTCAGCGCCCCTCATGAAGGAGCCCTATAGCGTAGTGGGTTACACGCACCGACAGGCCAGTAGATAGAAACCAGCCATCCTCCTCAGGAGAAAGAGAGGCTTTCTCTTCCCGTCAAGAATGACAGTCTCAGAAACCCACGGGGCCAGTTCTCCTCTGTCCTATCGGGCTGCTACAAGCCCAATCCAACTTGGCGGCAGCGAGGGAGCCCCTCATCACCCTCACTGTCATATCCCCATCCCTTTCCTTGTGGGCCGGCTAGACTGGTCAGACCTCCTCCCTCCTCTCCATACTTGATTTAAGCTCCCTGCCCCTCTCTCAGCCACCGAGTGCCAAGCTGGCCTTGTTTTCTCATGCCAAACTTCCCTCTACCCTCAGGCCTTCGCCAGGGCTGTGTTTCCTGCCTGGCTGACTCTTCATCCAGCACGCTGCTTGGCTGACTCCTTCTTCTCATTCAGATCTTGGGGTAAACCAGGAGGCCTTCCCTGACCAGCCCAGTGAGGGCAGCCCTTTCCCAAACCACACCTTGCATGACATGCATGCTCTTTTCTGTCTCCAGCCCCCTTGCCCGACTCCCCCCACAAGCTCCATGAGAGTAGGCGTGGTGTGTTTCTACCCTACTCACCTCCCCACTTCCAAACAGCACTTGTCACAGGGTTCACGACACTAACCCGTTGGCCATGGAGTCAGTGACAGTTCCTGGCAACCGCCCAAACGGCCGAGCAGAACGGCTCCCCCAGGGTTCCCAGGGTGTGGGGGGAGGTCAGATGCGCAGGCATTCCCTCCCCTGAGGGAATCAGGTTAATGACACCCCGAAGAGAGGGGCTATTTGTTTATATTTTCACAGGCAAAGGAGATAGGTGAATTTCTCTTCAACCAGCAAGGCCCAGAAGAAAGGAGGAACGCCCATGCTGTGATATGACCCTGTCCTGTTATTGAAGTTACCCAAAACGTCGAGGAGACCTCGCAGATTCCTGAGAATGGCGATCGCTGACTGCAGAGAAATTTCTTCCATTGCGGATGTTGTCTAAGGGACAATCTGGGACTCAATCATAACTGAACATTTTATACAATAGTGACTGGATTATTACTACAGACTGTTGCTTTGCTAAAAGATCAGGATTTTGGACTTGTCGATGCTATAATGTAATTGAAGAACATCATAATTGAAACTGCTCACAGTGACATTTGCCATAATTGTGAATTGTTCACTTGCATTAACCATGCTATGCTTATAAACCTTTCAAAAGATAGCATCCTAGACCACCCACTCATTGCTGTGTAACCTATAGTGCAGCCCCTTCCTGTGACGTATGTCTTTACCTGTAATTAGTGGGCTGGATTGCCCCCAAAAGGTATATAGGCATGGGTCAGCAATGTAGGCGGGACTTCTCTCTCGGACTCTGACCCTGAGCTCCTTGCTGCTCACTCCCTGGTCACTCCCCTCTCCCTAGTTCCCTTCCCCTCCTTCCCTTCCCCCTCTCTCCACGTGGACCACCAAGCTGGGCTGAGGTGAGCAATGTTGCTATGTATCATGCCTGACTGTATTATTGTAATATCTCTCATGCTCTCGATGACTTTAATATAATGCTTATATATCTCAACCGTACAATTGTGCATTACTGAACCCAGAAGTAGTATTACTGAACTCGTAGGAGTAGCAGCGGGTGGGGGCTGGGCCCCACACCCTCCCTCTGCGTCGTTATTTTTTAATTTAAAACTACACCAGGGGCTCCTGTCTCAGAAGCAGATGAGCAGGCCTTTCTTCTAAGGCCGCCTCTGTGCAGATGGAAGGGACCGAGCTTCGGGCTAGCCACCAAATGCTTTGGGGTGTGCACCCCCAGGGACTTGTACCGACTGAAAAACCGACCATGGAGTTCGTCCCGACGCATGTGCATCTGGGGAGAATTGCTCCGGAAGGTCTTCTGAAGTGGCTTGACGGCCATGAATCAGATCGCTAAAGAGTCAGATTGACAGGCTCTCCCGCCAGACGGGAATGCGGTGAGTAGCCCAGTGCAAACGGTTCTGCGCTCCAGGGACCGGGGTCCTGCAATAGGTGTTCAGTGTGAAGGAATGAATGAGTGGATGGACAGCGTAAGGTCTCTGGCCCACGGTGGGGCTTTGGCCGTGTCTGGCTGCAGAGTGGGGTGGGGTGGGCCCCTGGGAGAAGGCCTCAGGCCGCACTGTCTGCCCTCTGCTGTGACCACTAGCATTTCAAGGGTTCTCTTGCAATGTTGTGAACACACTGGACTATTTCTACCCCCGGCCCTTTGCGCACCTCGACCTTGATCCCTTTCCCTGCCCTCTGTCGATGACGCTGCCTGTTGAAGTCTCCCCCAGACCTCCAGGCCCGACTCCACGGCCACTGCTCCAGGCTCCCCCTCGCTCAGTTACAAGCTGTTCCTCCTCTGAGTTCCTGCACCTCCATACTAGACGCTTCTGGCGTCAGACCAGGCTGAAAAACACCTCGACTCAAACCAAATCGACTGCCCTCGAGCTGAGTCTGACTCGTGGCAATCCTGTAGCACAGAGTAGAACTACTCCGTGGGGTGTCTGAGGCTCTAAATCTCACGGGAGCCAAGAGCCTCATCTTTCTCCTGTGGAGTGGCTGGCGAGTTTGAACCTCAGGCCTTGCCATGAGCAGCCAGATGCCTAGCCCATGACACCACAAGGGGTCCCATTTGAGGACTGTATACCTTTTCTGTAACTTCCCACAGTCCCCACAAGAACACACAGGTGGTTCCAACTGAAGCAGTCATTCGAGGACTGATAGCTGGAGGGACGTGACGGTGGATGACCCAGGAGATGTGCTACGGGGTGGAAGGATGGCCGGAAACAGGAAACACAGAGAAGTGGGAAGGAAGCGATTACACCGTGAGGATTGCATTCGACATCGTGAAACAACATATCTGGGAATCGAATGGAAACTGAATTTGCGCTGTAAACTTCCGCTCAGATGACAAGAAAATGCTTGACAAACGAAAAGAAAGACGGGTGCCATGGGGGACCACTCTGCCTCCCTAGCGAGCATCAAGCAGAGACCCTCCACACGCCCTGGGCCTAGCTTGGGCCTGGTTCTTGCTGGGGTCTTAGGCAAATGACTTTACCATTTTGGGTCTCAGTTTCCACGTCTGTGAAATGGCAGCAGTTGTGAGGAACAGCTGAACTGATATTCTGAGTGCTTTCTACACCACCTGGCACATAATGGGTGGCAGATATTATGCCTACAGATGAAGGTATGAGCCTAAACTGAAGCGCCCTCCCACCCCAATGCTTGGAGGCCAGGGGTTTGAAGCTAAGCTTGGGGCTCACTGCAGAGAACAGGCCTTTAGCAGGAAGTTAGGGCAGGGTCTTCTCTGAGCTCATTCATTCTTTCAGTAAGTTGTTTTTGTTTTGAGCATCTTCTTTGTGCCAGGCTTCTTTGTGCCAGGAATATGTGAGGTTTCACATATTCCCTGCTTTCATGGAGAAGGAAATCAACACACACTTCCGACAGTGAGAGCCCTCTAAATAAAGAGGGACTGGAGGTGGTTGAGGAGCCCTGGGGGCATCGTGGGTTACACATTGGGCTGCTAACCTCAAGGTCAGCAGTTCAAAACCACCAGCCGCTCGGTGGGAGAAAGATGAGGCATTCTACTCCTTTAAAGATCGGACCGACCGAAGAAGACGGAAAAAGAAGGACGTTGAAAGTACCCAGGACGGCTAACAGGACAAACCGACCCGCCTCGGAAGAAGTAAGGCCAGAGTGCTTCTTCCAGGCAAGAACGGCAAGACTGCGTCTTACATGCTTTGGAAATGTAGTGGGGAGAGACCAGTCCCTGGAGGAGGACCGCATACTTGGTAAAGTAGAGGGGCGGTGCTAAAGAGGAAAGCCCTCGAGGAGATGGGTGGACACAGTGGCTGTGACAACGAGGTCGGGCCTGGGAACCATGGAGAGGACAGCGCAGGACCGGGCAGTGTTTCATCCTGGTCCTGCTGTGTGTAGGCTCACTGTAGGTTGTAACCAACTTCACAGCACCTGACAACCACAACCACAACACAGACTTACAGTCCCGGGCACCCCGGGGGCAGTTCTACCCGGCAGGCTCTCGGCGAGTTGGAAGTCACTCGATGGCAGTGAGATGCCTTTTGTGTTTGATTTTGAGATGCTCGGAGAGGGCTTTCTGGAGAAGGTGGATGGAAGTGGATCCCTAATGAAGGAGCAGGAAGCACCGAGGAAAAGGACATTCCAGGAGGTGGGTGAGCAATTTGCGGAGCAGAAAGAGCCGATGGAGCTAGAAAAGAGAGAACACAAGGGGTGGAAGGGCCCTGGGAAGAGCAAGCACTAACCGAGAAGTTAATGGTTTGAGCCCACCCCGGGGCCCACAGAAGGAAGCCCACAAACCGCCGACCGAGGACGGAGCAGTTCTGCTCCGTAGCTAGAGTACGATGGATAGGCAATGGACGCGGTTTGGGTTTTGATAAGAGATGGCGTCTCAGAGGCAACAGATGACGTCTGGAAGGTTGGTCGGGGCAGAACCTCGGGGACTCATGGCCACTCTGAAATGTTTGGGTTTAATTCCAAGTTTCATGGGAAACCAATGTGGGACCCAAAGCAGTGGAGTGACAGGATCTCACTTCTGTTGGGAAAGGTCACTCTGGCAGCTGGGAGTAGAATGGGGAGGGGGGAGGAAGGGAGGTAGAGAGAGCTTGGGGGCTTGGACCAGGGCAAAGCAGCGGCGATGATTCCATTCCAAATATCTCGTCTGCAAAGAGCACCTGACGATGCACGCGGGAATGGATGAAAGGCAATGAACCTGAGTTTGGGGCTAATGCCACTACGTAGATGGTTGAATCGTTTCTCGAGGCGTAAGCCAGAGCCAGGCAGAGCCAATTAGAGGGGCTTTCAACTTCTAGCCAAAGGCTGGTTGGATGATCGGCTTCCGCACCAGCGCCACCGTGGCAGCGGTTCTGTTCTGCGCCCACGGCAGCGCGTGACGTCCGAATCCACTTGGCAGCATCCAACAGCAGTGGTGGGAGCCCGACACGGAAGCAGGGACAGCGGCAGACCAAGAGAAGGTGTCCTCAAAGCCAAAGGGAGACAGGATTGCAAAGAGGGGCTGACTGGCTGTTGTGCCTCACGGGGCTGGGAGGTTGAAACAGGTGACGCTGGCTCCTGGGGGTCAGTAGCGTGAAGGACGATGGCGAAGCGAACTGTCTGGGACCTCCTGGGGAGGGCAGGGAAGGTGGGCATGCAGTGCAGACAATGAGGCCTGCTGCCGCCGCCGCCGCCAGGTGAGCGAGAACAGGGGCTGAGGCACCCTGGGATCGACGTGGGGCCACAGGGGCCTTTTGAAGAAGAGTACGGAGTTATTCCAACATGTCTGTGTACTGAGGAGGGGGGCCTTGGTGGCGGAGAAGCAGGCAGGGACGATTCAGGAGACAGAGGCTCGTTTAGAGGAGCAAAGTCCTTGAGTGCGGCTGGGATCCAGGGCCCCAGGGGAGGGCTTGGCCTCCAAAGACAGGACGATAGGACACAGGACGATTCTAAGTCAGGACAGGGGAGGCATTGTCTCCGGGCCAAGGCCAGCGGCACAAGCCAAGGCCTGGCTTCTTGCATGGCTGCCGTCTCAGCTTCTCCTATGTGACATTGGGCTTGGTCCTTGCTGGAGAATAATCACACACAGCTCCTGCCTGCCTTCCCGCATGTGGCCCAGCGCACCTGAAAACCCAGGTGGTGGCCCCTCAGCAAGGAGAAGCCCCCTGGTTGGGGCCTGAGACGAGGGTCAACTCAGGGGCCAGCCAGGCCTGATCACACGATCACACTCATCAGGAGTTTGGGGTCCCAGGACTATACCACCATCACTCCAGCCCCTCACCCCATTGGGCCATTCTGAGCAGCCAAGCCTTCCCCTGCCCCCCTGTGCCCCAGGGAAGAAAATGAGCCCTAGGGCAGTCAAGGGGGTGTGGATGGTGCCAGGGCTTGGATTGAGGCTTCAGGACACAGGTGAGTGGTGAGAGAATGGCACGCACTTAACCTTACGAGCCAGACCACATCTCCCGCCCCGCCTCTTCCTACCTGGGGGGAATTCCCGGAGCTTCAAGGCGCTTCACCTGGTTGGAGCCTTCCCAAAGCGCAGTGTTTGTTTGAGAACCACACTTTCCTGGTCTCTTTTTCACTTATGGAGGCTCCCTACCTTGTACCCACACGACCGACCGACGGGAACCAGGATCTGCTCCCCTCACCCCACACCCCTGCCCCTGATCTTGGGTAAGGGCCGTACACTCACTTTCCCCACCCGACAGTCAGAACCTGCTGCCCTGGGTGAGGAAAGGGTTAGGAAGTGCTCAGGGCAGAGCCTGCAGGGGTGGCTCCAGTGAATGGGGGCCTCTCCGGGGTGATGGCTCCTGGTGCTGGGGACGGGTGGGTGGCACGGATGGCTCAGCTCCTCCCACACCAGGGCACCGACTCAGGGGTGCCCGCTGGCAGAAGTGCACTGCCCCACTTCCCACCCATCCTCTTCGGCACACTTAGCCCTTACAATCAGAAGCAAGTGTCCTCCTTTTCTGTTGACATTATTCAAGGCACAGATGGCCAGGGGCACTTCTTCCTCCTCCTCCCCCGTATCCCTCTGGGGTCTCTCCACAGGTCCCACAGCCAATTCCAGAGTCCAGCTCCTCGGCTCACTGAGGCAGCTCAGCGCCTAAGGGCCCTTCCTGTGACTCCTTTGACCAAACTGACTTCCTGCTTCCCCAGGCAAGTAGCTTTCTAGTGCACCCAGGCAGCTCACATTGGCCAAGTAAACACCCCCCCATCCCCCCCCCCCTTGACTTCCAAGACCCGTTGCCTTCAGCAGGACCAGGTGGCTCCAAAGCAGGAGGGGTGAGGTTATGCCAAACCCTGGCCCAAGTCATGCCAAACCCTTCCCCAGCCCTGCTGGCGCTTCTGGGCACCAGAACCCCGAGTCCTTACCTTGGCGGGGACAAGGATGGGTAGAGGCAGCAGGACAATGGGCAGGAAGAGCACAATCAGGTAGGAGCGATAGGCCCACAGGCCCTGCCAGCAGGTGGCCATGGTGTGGACCGAGGCCGGCTGAAGGTGGGAGCGTTGAGGGAGCCAGGGAGTAGACTGAGTCTGTAGGTGGCCTGGGGCAGGTGGGGAGGCTTATATAAAACCAGTTGAGTGTTAACCATTGACCCACACTGGCAATCAGAGTGTTTTTGGAGTCCAGGAGGTGAGACTCAGGAGGAGGAGCCTGTGGGAGGTGTAAAGATCAGAAAAGCTTTGCAAAGAAAGGGAGGGGGAAAGAACAAGGAATATAAGCTCCAAGCTCTTTCAAGAAGCTAAGCCCAGACTTAACTCCTTCTGTTCTTGGCAGCTGCTAGTGGCTGGAGAAGTTGGAGTGGAAAGGGCGCCCCTGGAAGCCCCCCAAGGCAAGCCCCATAGACAAGACCCCAAGCCCCTCTTCCTCAATCAGGCTCTCCTCTCTCCTTTCACTTCTCAAAGGTAGGTTCAGAGCTGAGCAATTTATAGACGGCGAGGCCCTGGGTGGGGTGTCCCCTCCTACAGAGGGAGGCCCTGCCTTCTAGGATCCAGTCTGAGATTGAGGACAGACACGGTCTGGAGCAATCGAGCCCTTCCTCCTCCTCCTCTTCCTCCAAGGATCCAGGAAACTGTCCAACGTACTAACCCCACCGCTGTTGAGTGGATTCTGACTCACACAGGACAGAGGAGCAGATGCAAATCGACCCCGCAGCAAACTGCCTCCGGCTCCTCCCAGCGGAGCAGCTGATGGGTTCAAACCACTCACCTGCCAGGTAGCAGCCCAGCTCAAGGCACTGCGACCCCAGGGCCCCTTTCAGACTCACAAGGCCATGGGGAGAAAGAGGAGACTGCTCCCATATGGATCTCCCGCCCAGGAGAACCCAAGGGGTAGTTCTACTCGGTCCTCACTGGGTGGCTGAGTCAGAAGCCGCTCCATGCCGTGGATTTCCTTCTCGGAGTCCCGGCTGATCTGACCCACAGTTTGGCGCCGAGTCTCTGAGCGGCCACTCGGGGGCCTTGCGAGGGCGGTTTCGGGGGTGTGGGCGGTACCAGGTAACGCCTTCAGAGGAGGTGACACCAAAATGATTCGATCCCAATCTTTGGGCAGCGTTTCCAAAGAAATGAACGATTTTAAAAATACAACTATCCCTGCAGTTCGCCAAAACAATGAACACATTCTTCCCAAGTCCAGTTAACCTATAGCCAAGTACCGACAAGACCCAATCTCTGTGCTCATTCATTGTTGACCCTTTTTTCCCGTGAGCTGTTGTAATTACTCAAGTAGAATGATGCTTTGCGTCATCTGGTTTTGTCTGCCAGCACCAGAACCAGGGCTGTTAGTGCTCTCGTGTCTGCCAGTGTTTTCACAGTCACCGATTTGGTCAGCTTTTCTGGTGTTTTGGCTGCGGGACGGTGGGTCGGTTTTGAGGCTGACAGGGTCATTAGAGGGTGTTGCTGTGCCACTGGCAGTGACACACCTAGCATTTCCAATGCCAGCAGGCTCGGCCGGGGGCACAGGCTTCAGCAGCGCTTCCAGACTAAACACTGAGTTGGAAGCAGGAACAGGCTGACCGTTCCTGAGGGATTAGCCACGGAAAACCTTATAAGTTAAAAGAAAAGAAGGAGAATGTTTTTAAAAGGCGTCTGCTCAGTTTACTAATGTTATAAATCAATGTAGAACGATTTTATAAAAACAACTTTGGGGTTGGTTTTCCTGTCTCTAGAAAGCGTACATTTAAGTTGTTGACAGCTATAGCTCTTCCATATTACTCTATGATTCAAAGAGATCATAAGCATTCCAAAGGATTCTCTATGGCCTGGGCTAGGAGGAAGGGGTGACCCAAGGGAGGGGGAGGGGTGACACCTTGAGTCAGGAGCACTGGACACACCAGCCCACAAAAAACCACTGTAGCCACTTCCTCATTCTGCAGTAATACCTTCCTAGTGCGCGGCTCAAATGAAGCACCTGTGGTGTGCTGAGCACCACCGGCTGGTCGATGTACAATAAAGGATTGTTCCCTTCAGGCTCTTAATTCTACTCCTACTTCTGCCCCATGCCATGGAAGATGAGGAAATATATGAGCTCATCTTTTGGAAACACACTCCGTCTCCACTTATCCATCCGTCTATGGGGCTGTGTGCCTGTCTGTTCAGCCGACCTTTCTTTTCTGTCGATCCACCACCCCACCAAACAATTATGTATTCATCACTGTGCTCAGGACTAGAAATACAGAGATGTGTTATATAATAAGCTGCTACTGCTGCTGGCCATAGCTAATATTTGTTCAGTGTTTAATACAAACTTGGTAGTGAATGATTTCGTTTACTCCGTCCTACCGCACTCGGGGGAGATGGATAGCTCTCTTGTTTTAAAGGCATGAGGTTTTCTTTATGGATTGATTGAGAGGGACAGCTTTGATGTGGACCCAGTGGTTGCCACCCTAGGCCCAAACATAATAACATTTGTGAGACTGGCACAGGAGCGGGTGGTGTTTCTTTCGGTTGTCTGTAGGGTTGCTATCAGTTGCAACTGACTGGACAGCCCCTAACAGCAACAAGGTCATGGTCTTGTAATGCCCATCACAAAGCTAAAACCAAGCTCGCTGCCATCAAGTCAATGCTGACTCACAGTGACCCCTTACGGGTGTCCGAGACAGTAATTGTTGATGGGAGTAGAAAGCCAAGTCGTTCTCCCTCGGAGCTGCTGGTGGTTTCAAACTGCCGACCATGTGGATTGCAGCTCAACTCATAACCACTACACCACCAGGGCTCCTAGCTAATTGAATTGGTGGCTCGCTGAGGGGACTGGACAGTTTACTAATAAAGCAAATAAAGTGTGTAAGACCCTCTGGGAGTAGTCTCATACAAATAAGGTGTATGGGACCCTAATGAGGAGGTTGGTCAGTTTTACCATCCACTAGACTTAAAAGAGCCAAGCCCAGAGCATGGGGTTGGAAGGAACTTGGCTACCACCACAAACGAGATGGAAGCTGAGCTCATCCTTTTGAATCAAAGCCCCTACACTGGGAACCTCTTAGACCCAGAAGACAGCGGAGATGCTGAGCGACAATGGCAGGGAAATGATGGCAACAGAATCCAAATGGCAGGAGCTGGTGTGGTGGACTTCCCAGCCCATGGAGTGAGCGCTGAGCACCGTTGGGTAGGGTGCCTCTAAGCACTCACTGGGGGATCTAAAGAGTTTTGTAATCTAACTCTAAGCAGAGCAGGGCAGAGGCTGGGCTGACCCAAGAGGCTAGAGGGACCGAGGGCCAGAGAAGGGATTTGCCTGCCGGTATGACTGAGAAGAGGCTGTCCTGATTGAAACACTATCCCCTGAATCATTTCTGATCTTGAATTTGACCTGTTATTTCCCTAATGAATCCCATGATGGCGAGTATTGTCCGTGAGTTCTCTATGGCTATTGCAATGAATTGCTGAACCCAGCAGAGAAGTCGCGAATATCGTGGGAGGAGAGCTGTCTGATCTTTGCATCGTAGGCATCAACCTGGGGCTGGCTGATAATGATGGCGATCCCCTTTCTCCAATTCTTACGAGGCTGAGGTCAGACATGCCTCCACCCTCCAACATTTCTATCAATTCTGACTCGCTCACAGAATTCACTACTTTTCAGTTGGGTTCAATCATCCATTGCAAGGACCACACAGAAGCCGCAGACAATTCTGATGATTATAGGGTTTCTTAAGGAAGTCAAAAGGTTACAAATTCTCAGACTACAATGATTTGGTCAAGATAGCGTCTTCAGAGCCATGCCTGCAGGCAGGCTTCTCTCTGGTCTCTGGTCTCTGGTCTCTCCACCACACGGTCTCTGGTCTCTCCACCACATGGTCTCTGTCACACTCAAGCCAGGAGATGCCTAAAGCGTATGCCTCTCCACCATGAGCCTCAGCCTAAAGGTATTCATTCAACTCTAGCTTTATGACTTAACAAACATTGCTCCTCCAATTAAGTGCCGGAAGGCACTCAACTCCACAGGCCAGCTTCCTGCCAGAAGGCACGCAGCCTATTTGCTCTCGAAGATGGATATTGACTGCTTCTCTTACAGACCCAAATGGATGATGGGAATGAATATTGGTGATTATAGATTACATCACACTACCTTCAGCTAATAATAGATTGAAAATGGAGTACTAGGGCCTTAGGTCTCACCCAGAATCTAACCAGTTGATACATTTTCATTTGAAGACATGCACATCTACCCGGAACTGCTGAGGAAAAAAAAACAACCCTGCATTGTTGGGAGCCGGCCCTAGCAGACATTCTCAAGGTCCTTCAGTGACCGGCCCTAGTGGAAAATTACTGGCAGGTGGTTATGCCTTAAAAGATATCTTAGTCACCAAAGCTTCCTTGTTCTATGAAAATGTCTGAGACAGTTTGCAGTCTGTGTTACCCTTCGTCTCCCCCCCGAAGTGTTCTTTGACCATTGTGCATCTGTAACTGCTCTGCAGCTACGTGACCTTGGTTGGTTATCCTCCCCTCTCTTCACCCATTGGCTGAAATACTAAGCACTCATTGGACTACAGACATACCATATTGAGAATAGGATGGATAGCCGATTGGTTAACATTCTTATGCTTCATTATAATAATGCATGTTGGATTGGATACTGTGCAGCACACCTTATTAGAATATGCACCTCCCAGTTCCTCTTTATATTCCCCTAACTTTGCCCAAATAAACGAGCTTGATCAGCATTTGTCTTGCTCCACGTCTCCGTGTCTTTCTTTCCATCCAGGTTCGTCTTTCCCCCCAGGGTCCTGCTCGTGCGTCCCGCTGGCCGGGACGCATCACTGCATCTGAAGTAAAGACTTGCAAAAAAAGGGTGGGGACAATACTTGTTGTTTAGTATTTCGAGCATTGGTTTGTCTTTGGATGCACCGATGCAGGGAGAGAAAAAAAAGTCAGTGCCCACCAGAAGAAGCCCACAGTACAAAAAGAGTTAAAGGGAGCAGGCGAGTGGGAAGCCTGGTCACTCGGTCATGGTGGTCATCTGGTTCACTTGATGAAGGAAGTTGGGGAGGTGCAGCAGTGATGAGACAGGTTGCATTGGAACCTGTTTTGTTGGCACCCTGTGACCTAGCTGATTGGGGCTAGATGAGAGAGAGAGAGAGAAGCTAGAGACGTGCTGACCAGAGATGGACGACACCATGAGCTGGCAGACATTGCTGCAATTTGATGACTTGTTCTGGACTGGACTTTGTGGATGCATTTCAAAGTTCTGATTGCAATGAAAGATCCTTCAGATCAACACACACACACGTCTTTCCTCCGAGTATTGGCAATCTAGTAATTGGCTCTTTAAAATTGGGGCAGGGGCACAAAGGCATGAAGTAGCTGGCTTTCACTGCTGGACTGTAGTATAATGGCTGAACTGAAAGTCTCGGAACATTTTGCATTGCAGATACCTCATGAGGCTCCAAGCAAGGACATAATCATCTCTCAGTTAAATTGGATCAGACACCAAAAAAGGTGAGACCAAGATGACTTTTGGAGAACCTGACCAGATCACATGGATGGGACGAGACAATCGCCAAGGAGATTGCAGTTTGTGAATAACGCAGATCTGGCACCTGGAGCCCTGTAGGGGTGGGGCCACACAAATAAGATGTAGGGAATCCTAATGAGGGAATTGTTCAGTCTTGTCATCCCCCTAAGCTTGAAAGAGAACCCATCCTCAAGCACAGGGTGAGAGGTGTGGGGCCCTGACTACCACCAAGGAGAGACAAGAGTAGGGTGCATCTTTTAGACCGAGGGTCCTAGCACTGAGAGCCTTCTAGGCCCAGGAGACAGGAGACGGTAACAAGGGAGACAGTGAAAGATGATGAGAAGTAGTGGTAGAGAAAGGACAAATAGCAGAGGCAGCAGAACCAGGGTAATGACAGGACATGGCTTGGTGAGCATCCCAGCCCCAGGGCAAGAGAACAGAGTGCCTCGAACCAAGGCTTACTGGTGGAAGAGGGTGCCTCTGGGCACCTACTGACAGAACTAAAGAGCTTGATGCTCACGGGCTTTGTTACACTTGCCAAAACAGAGCAGGGCAGAGGCTGGTCTTGCCCAAGAGGCTTGAGGGGCTGAGGGCCAGAGAGCAGCCTGCTTGTGGGCATGTCAGAAAAGAGAATGTATTCATTGAAGAACTGTATCCTGAAGCATTTCTGATCCTGAATGGTCACCTGTTGTTACATCCCTGATAAACCCCATGGTCATGAGTACGGCCTGTGCGCTCTGGGTGGTCGTTGCAATGAACTTTCAAACCCAGCCGAAGAGTAGAGAGTGCTGTGCAAGGGGTGGCTGGTGTCAGACTTACTACAAAGCTTGCAAACAGGAGGCATGCCTGACGGCTGCTTCATGGGAACCAGCCTTGGGAAGTGAGGGGAGGGTAGAGGCACCCTTCCAGTCATTTTTGCACACACCAGAGTTAGGTGTTCCTATTTAATTTTACGGATAGGAAGCTAAGGTCCATAGATACAGCTCTAACCACATGGCGTAGTGAGGTTCAAGCCAGTGTGAGTGCCCCAGGTGAAAGGAGACCGCTAAAAGCATCACAGGAGGATTTTGGGAGAAGGTGACCTCTGAACCAAAGCTTGCAAGGTGAGTCTAATTGGCTAGGAAGAAGAGTCACAACCGAGGAAGAAGTGCACTCGGGCCTGGAGGGGGTGTGTGTGTCGCAGGATGTGGGGGAGGCCTAGGGGAGTGGGTTGGAAGTGAAAGCTAGTCATCAGTTTGGCCAGAGCTTCTGTCTCTTGGTACGCTCCCCTCTCCTCAATCACACAGTAGGTGCACAACCCACAGTTTTGATGGTGGTCAGCGTGTGACATGTATGATGTCAAGGGAGTCTTTTCGGCGTTGTACCCAGCCGGGGCAAAGGGAGTAGAGTTTAGAGAACAAAAAGTTCTGTAATTGTTGGACTGTGGTTTGGGGGTGAAGTCAGACTGGGAGCTGATAACCACATTTCTAGGGGGACAACAGCACGGCCTGGGCTGTTATGCCAGCGAGGCAAACCTGGAGCCAGTGAGGTCTCTGTGGGGAGACACCTCACACCCTCTGCAACAGAGGCTGGAGATGTCATGGATCTAGTTCTCAGGGCTCTGGGCCAGCCCAGGCTGGGTGCAAAGCCGCAGTAAAATAGGACAGACTGGCCCCCCCTCCCCCATTTGGGCCCATCCAGTCCCACACAACCAACCTGCCACTTGCTTAGGGCCAGCTGAGGGAGAGTCTGGAAGCAGACTCAGAGGACAATGCCCTAGTTCTGTCTCTCAGTGAAGGCCTCTCCTGGGGCCCGAGGCTCTAGGAGATCGAGACTGAGCCTCCCTCGGAGGAAGGACATTCTCCATGTGTATGATCTTCTCCATCCCAGTTCCCTAACTTTCCTTATCAATCCTGGGATACAAGCTCGGAGCAGTGAAGCTACTTGCCCCGGGCCCTATCGCTTGTGAGCACCTGAGAGAGAACCCAGGTTCGTGTGTGAGACTACCTTCCATGGAACTGGGCCAAAACTTAGCTTCCTAATTAGATAGCTATTTTTCTTGAGGCTCTCTGTCTCTCTACACTCCTTCAAAGTCATCGACTTAGGACTTTTGTCAAACCAGGCCACTATCATCTGCCAAAACCTGGCCAAGGACCATCTTGGAAGAGACCAACAATTGCTCCTCTGTAAGTTCAGGTGGACGTGGAAGGAAACTACAAGTCCAAATACAACTGTCAGCATATCCCACCTGCATTGATGTACCATTATGAACCATCTCAAGGGCAGATTCGATACATTAAATGCTAATGACTGAAGACCAGACAAATTGTGGGACTCCATCAAGAACATCATACGTGGAGAGCGCGACGATCCTTAAAAGGGGAAAAAAGACCGAAGCGGGTGTCAAAGGAGACTCTAAATCTTGCTCTTGGACATAGAACAGCTAGAGAGAAGGGAAGAAATGATAAAGAAAACTGTACAGAAATCTCCAAAAGGCAGCTAGAATAGACAAAGTAAAGCATTACGATAAAGTCTGTAAAGACCTGGAATTAGAAAGCCAAAAAGGAAACAAAACCAGGTTCTGTATATTTTATTTATTTTTAATCATTTTACTAGGGGGGTTCTGTATACTTTAAACTGAAAGAACTGGTGGGGAAATTCAAGCATTATGAGAAAAATGGGGGGGAAAGTTCAATCCCCAAATTGCAATAGCAAAGTGTGGATAGCTTTGGAAAACATGGGAATTGCAGAACACCTCATTGTGCTTCGAGGGAACAAGAGACTTCTCAAATGGCATAAGAAAATAGGGTGCGGTTTAAAATCAGGAAAGATGTGCACCCGGGTTGTATCTTTTCCCAGAGTTATTCCCTCAGTAGGCGGAACAAATTACCCGGGGAGCTGGATTAGCTGAAGAAGAACGTGGTATCCGGATCGGAGGAAGGCTTATTAATAACCGGCGGTGTGTTGGTGACATAACCTTGCTGGCTGAAAACGAGGCGGGCTTGAAGCTCTTGCTAACGAAGATCCGTGACTGCAGTCTCCAGTGTGGGTTACAGCTCAATGTCAAGAAAACCGAGATTCTCACAATCGGACCAAAATATAGCAGCATGATAAAGAGAGAAAAGACTGAAGTTATCTTTCGCTTCGATCTGCAATCAATCCTCATGGAAGCAGCAGTCAAGAAATCAAATCAAGTATGGCTCGGGGCAAGTCTGCCGCACAAGACCTCTTTACAGTGTTCAAGAGCAAGGGTGTCACTTTCGGGACGAAGGTGTTCCTGACCTTGGCGTGATAGTCTTAATCGCCTCATATGCATGCAGAAGTTCAACACCAGTAAGGAAACCCAAAGAAGATGCATTTTGGTGCTGAAGAATATTGGAAGCACCGCAGACTGCCAGAAAAACACACCTGTCGTGGAAGCAGGACAACCAGAATGCTCCTTCGACGCAAAGGCTGGTGAGACTGCACCTCCTATGCTTTGGCCATGTTGTCAGGGGAGACCAGTCCCGGGAAAAAGACTCCGTGATCGGCAAAACAAAACAGAAGAAGACTGGGAAAGCGGCGGAAGATGGACACAGTGGTTTCAACAATGGGCTCAAACATAACCCTTGTGAGGCTGGCACAGGACTAGGCCATGTTGCCTTCTGTGGTGCAGAGGCTTTCTATGAGCCAGAACTGACTGGATGGCCTCTAGCAACCTGGGTAAAATACTGAATGCTGCCAGAAGCATTCAAAGAAGGTGGACAGAATACACGTAATCACTGTACCCAAAAGGACTGGTGCATATTCAACCAGTTCAAGAGGTAGCGCATGGTTTTGAACCAATGGTACTGAAGGAAGAAGTCCAAGTTACACTGGAGGCATTGGCAGAAAAACAAGTTCCTAGGAATTGACGGCATGCCAGTTAAAGTGTGTCAGCCCTCTGATGTGGCGCTTCTCTATGCCAAGAAATTCGAAAGACAGCTACCCGGCAAACCAATGGAAAGAGACCCATGTCTGTGCCCATTGCCAAGTAAGGCGACCCAACAGAATGTGGAGATTATTGAACGATGTCATTAATATTACACACAACTAAAATTCTACTGAAGAAGAAAATCTAAACGGGCGCAGCAGTCCAGGCAGCTGCCAGAAATGCAGGTTGGATTCAGAAGAGGATGTGGGATTAGGAATATCATTGCGAATGTCAGATGCAGCTTGACTGAGAGCAGAGACCGTCAGAAGGGTGTTTACTGGTGTTTTATTGCCTGTGGAAAGGCATGTGACTGTGTGGGCCACAATAGACTACGGAGCCTTGAGAAGAATAGGATTCCATAGCTTTACCTGTGGACAGACCCTGGTGTGGCCATTTGAACAGGTGAAGGAGATTCTGCATGGTTTGAATTCAAGAAAGGTTTACATCGGGGTTCTAATCTTTTACTACGCTGAGTCAATGTTTGTGCTAAGCGATAGTCTAAGATATTGAGTATATATAAAAAAAACACGTTAGGGTTGGATGAAGGCCCATTGTCAACGTGACCCAACCTTGTGCACTGACAGCAGAAAGGACTCGGAGTGCTTCCCGGTGAAGATAAAAACAGCAGCCTTCACTGTGGGTTGGAACGCAAGGTAAAGAAAATCAAACTCCTCACAACTGGACCAAGAGACAAGATCGTAAGGAACGGAAAGCAACTGAAGTTGTCAAGGATTGCATTTTTAAAATTAATTTTTAAAAATCATTTTATTGGGGACTCGAACAACACTTATCACAATCCATGCATGGATCCATGTGTCAAGCACATTTGTACATTTGCTGCCATCATCCTTCTCAAAACATTTGCTTTCTACTTGAGCCCTTGGTATCAACGCCTCATTTTTCTCTCCCTGCCTCACCCATCCTGCCTCCCTCACAAATCCTTGATAATTAAATTTTTTTTCATGTCTTACACTGTCCAATGTCTCCCTTCACCCACTTTTCTGTTGTCCGTCCCCCAGAGAGGAGGTTATACGTAGATCATTGTGATCAGTTCCCCCCTTCTCCCCCCACCTTCCCCTTCCCCTCCTGGTATCTCTACTCTCATTATTGGTCCTGAGGGGTTTATCTGTCCTGGATTCCCTGTGTTCCCAGCTCTGATCTGTACCAGTGTACATGCTCTGGTTTAGCCGGATTTGTAAGGTACAATTGGGATCATGATAGTGGGGGGCGGGGGTAGGGGGGGGAGCATTTAGGAACTAGAGGAAAGTTGTATGTTTCATTATTGCTACACTGCACCCTGACTGGCTCATCTCCTCCCCATGACCCTTCCGTAAGGGGATGTCCAGTTGCCTACAGATGGGCTTTGGGTCTCCACTCTGCATTCCCCCTCATTCACAATATGATTTTTTGTTCTGGGTCTTTGATGCATGATACTTGATCCTATCCAAGGATGGCATTTTATTTGGACCCACAACCAACTAATGGAAGCAGCAACCAAGAAATCAAAGGACATATTGCACTCAGCAAATCTGCTGCACAACACTGTCATTTAAGGACTCGGGGACACCCGGCCAAGCTCACTGCCACTGAGTCAGTTCCAACTCCCAGTGACCCTGAGAACGGAGTAGAACGGCCCCATTGGGTTTCTGAGATTTCAAATCTTTACAGGAGCAGAAAAAGCCTCACCTTTCTCCCATGGAGCACTGGATGGGGTAGAACTGCTGATCTTGTGCTTAGCAGCCCAACACATAGCCCACTATGCCACCAAGGCCCCTTGACCTTGACCATGACCTTGGTCCTGGTTTCTTCAGAGGTGTGTGGCAGCTGAACAATGGATAAGGAAGACCAGAGAATTGATGCATTTGAACTATGGTGTTGGCGAAGAAAACAGAAAATACTGACAAAAGAACAAATCAATCAATCTGGGAGGAAGTGCAGGCAGAGTGCTCCTAGAAGCCAGCATGACAAGACTTCATGGCATGTACTTTGGACAAGTTATCAGGAGAGACCAGTTCCTGCAATAGGACACCAGGTTTAGTAAAGAAGAAGATCAGTAAAGAAAGGGAGGAATACCTTCAACTAGAATCACCAGAAGGATTGAAATTTTGGCTGCAATCAACATTGGGCTCGAATATAATAATCGTGAGACTGGCATAGGAATGGGCGGTGCTTCATTCTGTTGGACACACAGTCTCTGCGTGTGGGAGCGGGCTCGCCTGCCCTTAACAATGGACTATGAACAACGTGTCCGTGCTGCAGTTGTCTTCCTTCAGTTTCTGCTGTACCCTTAACTGTGGAAGATCTCTGTACTATCTCTGGGCGGCGTCAGGAAGAACATCCACTTGCACTTTGACCATTGATCCTCCTGCAGAGGTTCATCGGAGTGCATCTGAGAAAGTCCTCGGGGAGAGGAGGTAGCCCTCACTTGTGCTTGGAGCATGGGGCTGATAAGCTGGAGATAGGGGCAGGGTTGGGGCTGGGACACAAGGGTGGTTCTTAGGAAGCTCAGGGCTAGGCACATGAGCCAGTGGCCCTGGGGGGATTTAAAGCTGATCCGGGTGGGCTTGGGGTCCACCTGGACCCCAAATAAATGAAAGGGTCATGGGAAGATGGGGTTGACAGGACTTACCAGGCAGCACTAGGAATGGTGTGCAAAGCCTGAGACTGTCTAGCGGAGAGAAAACGGGGTGGGGGTGTCTTAAAATCCTTGATGGAAGAACGGAGCCTGGAACCACAGGATAGCAGGACGGGAGAGGCCCACGGGAGCTGTGCAGCTGTGTATTTGCTTCCTGCAGTTGCTACGACAGAGCATTATGAATCCGATGGTGGATAAAACAGAGATGTACTTTCTCGTTGTTCTGGAGGTCACACATCTGAATTCAGGGTGTTGACAGGGCCTTGTTGTCACTGAAGGCTTTGTTGGAAGACTGTCTCGTGGGGCTTCCGGTAGCGCAGGCATGCCTCAGCTTGCAGCGGCAGCACAACGGTGTCCTCCAGGGCGGTCTTCTTCACCTTTGATGAGGAGCCTTCATATTGGACTGGGACCCGCCACTTGACTCCAGGATGACCTCACGTTAACTTGTCCACCTTACCGGACGAAATCATGGAATTTAAAATGTTATTTGAATTAATCGTTTTATTGGGAGCGCTTACAGATATCATAACATTCCATAGTTCAATCACATCACACAGTATTATACAATTGCTACCACAATCCATTTCAAAACATTTTCTTTCTTCTTGAACTCCTTGATATCAGTTCCCCTTTATCCCCTCCCTCACCCACCATAACCCTCAGGAACCCCCCTTTTTTTTCTTCCTAAAATAGTTTTGGGTGGTTTTTTTTTTTTGCCATATCTTACACGATCCAATATATCCATTCACATGCAATTCTGTTGTTCAATCCCATTAAGTGGGATTATTCAGTCTTCAATACATCAGCTCCTTATTTCCCCCTGCCCCCCTCTCTTCCCACACCCTCAGGGAACCATTACTCCTGTTATTGTTTCTGAAGAGCTATTTATCTTGGTTTTCATGTACCCAACAATCTTAAATATACAAATGGACA
Source organism: Echinops telfairi (assembly GCF_000313985.2). Classification (NCBI taxonomy): domain Eukaryota; kingdom Metazoa; phylum Chordata; class Mammalia; order Afrosoricida; family Tenrecidae; genus Echinops; species Echinops telfairi. The sequence goes on from NW_022111358.1 coordinate 5,241,649, forward strand.
TATGAAATCTTACGTGATTAATGAGGTAAAACAAATAAATACCATAATAGTAAGGGGAGGAGATATAAAGAACTAGAGGATGGCTATGTGGTTCATCAGTGCTATACCACACCCTGGATTTTTCATCACTTCTGTGTGGCCCTTCTGAGAGGGACTGTCTAATTATCTTACCGATGGGTTTGGGGTCTCCACTACATCAATGCCCCTTCGCATCAATCTGGTTGTTTGCTTTTGAACTTCTGATAGCTCTTCCTATCAACACCTGATGATCATCACACACTGGTGTTCTTCCATGTGGGCTTTGTTGCTTCTCTGCTAGATGGCCACTTGTTTAACTATAAGCCTTTAAGACCCCAGATGCTATATCTTTTAATAGCCAGGCACCATCAGTTTCTTCACCACATTTGCTTATGCTCCCATTTGTCTTCAGTGATACTATCAGGAAGGTATCATACAATGCTGCATTATTAGAACAAACTGTTGTTGAACTGAGGTGAGGTTTAAGTAGAGGCCCAAAGTCCATCTGCTTCCCTGTTGCATTTGCTCATATATACATGTATAGACAAACATATTTACTTACATATTTATATATACATATATTTTTTCCTTCTTTCCTCTTTTTTTCCCTTTACCCCACTACTCTGTTTACCCATCATTCACCTCTCAGTAATTCCTCTCAAATATAATTCAATTGATCAAACAAAACCAGGAAAGCTATATCCTCCTCACCATCAATTTTAGAACTTGTACTATTCCCCCATACCCATCATTGTTGGTCCCCATCATTGTTGGTCTCCCCCTCCTCTCCCCCGCCCTCCCATGGCCCCCAGGAACCGTTGGACCAGTCACTGTCTCCATAAGGTTGCCTATCCTGCTTGTCTTGTACAGATAACAACAAAAAGAATAAATAAGTAAACATACAGATAGTCACAAGGGACTGACACTGAGCAGGCGAATATCTGTTAACTAGAGAGAAGGACATGTTAGAAACCCATCAGTCCAGTCCCTCTTTCTTTCAGGGTCACCTATCCCGAGCCCCGCTTACCTGACAACACATACCCACTTTTAGTCTTCAGCATTCGTGTTAGAGAGGCAAGCATCCTAAAAGAGGTGGAACAGTCTAGTGCCCCCCAATGTAAAGGTCTGTTACACCTTTAGATTTCCAGTGTGGCCCCCTTGTGAGTAACCCCCAACCCAAAGTCAGCAGTCTACAATCAGGGTTCCCCGGGACCTGGTGGCTTTGCTCCCGTCACTGATCGGCTACACTCCCCTCTTGGTTTGGCCCCCTGTGGGCAAGTCAGACCGGCCACTCTCCCCAACTGTATCTTCAGGCTGTCCTCTGCAGCGCTGTCCTCTAGGGAGACAACATCACGTCTTGAGCCGAGGCCGGCCCTGCAGTCCTCTCTGGGAACGAGCTGCTCTGAGCAGAAACGTTGCCCTCCAGGACTGGCATGCCAGAGGAGGTCTCCTCTCGCTCTCCCTTTTCTGTGGAGACATAAGCAATACCCTCTCCTGGGCGAGTTAGTGCCCTGCCACATACCACCCCCTACCTCCATTGCCGTCGTTGTTCTTCCCCCACCCCTTAAAGGTATATGAGATGGGGGGTGGGGCAGGGAAAACGATGCCTTTCAAAATAGGTGCTAGCTGCATCTGTTTTTGATGACATCTGAATCATTTGGTTCGGTCTGCTCATGCCAGAATGTCTTTTCCTCAGCCCAGAAATTGTGTGTGTGTGCCTTTTCCCTTACACCCGTTCTGCTGTTCGAACTCACCTCAGTGGACTCATAAATCATGGTCCTTTTAACCACCTGGTAGGCAGGTGAAGCTGGACAGAGGAAAAGGAAGACGGAAGCAGAATGTGTGCTTTGGGATTATGCTGTTGGTGAAAAATATTAAATATACCACAGAGTGCCAAAGGAGCCAAGAAAGCTGTCGTGGAAGAAGAGCCAGAACACTCCTTAAAAACAGGAATGGTGAGAAAGTTAGGGTTGCTCATGCCAACCTGGCCGATAAACACATGTGGGGTTAATTGAAGGGCGGAGAGATAAATGGCTTGGTGAGCCTCAACCTTTCTAGTTCTCCGGTCTCTTGCTCTCTGATGGTCGGGCCAGGGTGCAGCTGCCTTAGCCAGTTCCCTGCTTCAGCTGGCAAGGTTCACATCCTGCAAGACATCCCCGAGGAGAATCCCCATGGACCTACCCCGATGCAGCCCTGGGTGCTGGAGCAGCTGTGTAGAGACCCCTGCCAGCGCTGAGATGCTTACACATTCACTGACTCGGCTTTCCTCCTGCAGTCGACATCATTGCATCTGTTTTGTGAGATGGAGGAGGACTTTATGGATTGGTGTCGGACATATGGGCTAATGTTGGACTTATGGGCTTGGGCAGCACTGGGTTGGGATGTTTTCTTGATGTGCACTTAACCTCTATATAAAACGCTCTCTTATACATGAGTTTCTGTGGATTTGTTTCTCTAAAGTACCCAGACTAACACAAATGGCGAGACTTCTTCTTGTGTACTTTGGAACATCATGCTTGTACAAGTGGAACATCATGCTTGGCCAAACAGAGCGTCTTCCAAAAGGAAGAACACCCCCGGGGAGATGGATAGACACAGTAGTCGAAACATAGCAACGGCTCACACCGGACGGAGCAGGGGCAGTGTTTTGTTCCTCTGTACGTCGGGTCTCTATGAAGTGGAACAGACAGGACAGCACCTGACAATAAAAACATCACCTGTGTGGTTCAAATGGTTTGCTCTCAACTAACCTAACAGTTAACGCTTTGAACATACTCAGAGGAGCTGCAGAAGAAAGGCCTGGCGATCTGCGTCTATAAAGATTAGAGGCAAGAAAACCCTATGGAGCCGTTCCACTGTAGAGCTCACTGGGTCATTCCGAGTTAGAATCAGCAGTTAGAATCAACGGGGAGAATCCAGTGTGATGTCATGAACATTTTGAAGACCTGTTTCCAAACAAGGTCATCTTCACGGGCACTAGGTGTGAGGACCACTTATCTTTTGGGGGAGACACAAGTTCTACTTGATGGGCTGTTTTGAACCCAAACTCTTCCTGCCCAAGAGAAAGAACAGAACTAGATGAGAGGTGATGGGGCTCCTAGCTTTGGAAGGGCCCTTCTGGATGTCTGCTTTACCCTGGGACAGTATGAGGGTCCCAAATCAAGTAGGAAGGTGGGACAGCTTACTGATGGTTTTGAGAATCTTGTACCCAGAATTGGACTCTAATTCAAGAGCCTTGGTGGCTCTTGAATCTGCAAGTGTCTCTCCAGCTGGTCCACTTTGTCTCCAGATCAAACCAAAGCAGTGGTGGTCAAGCGGATTTTAACTCAAGGCAACCCCTGCGTGCCGGCGCAGAACTGTGCTCCACAGGGGTTTCAAGCTGCGACACTTCGCAAACAAGCAGCCTTCCAAGTGTCTGTGGGTGGATTCGAACCACTAACCTTCAGGTTAGAATTTAGCACTTGGCGGCTTGCATTACCCAGGGAAGTCCTACTTCATTTCCAGCTGGCTTTTTGGTGTGACTCTATCTCCCGCCACCATAAAAATATACATGTATAAGAGTTGTATGAGCCCCTAATAAAATGATTTTTTAAAAACACCAAAAAACCTTAAGTCAAAAAAAAAAAGAAAGATTAAAAAAAATACATGTATCTCTATGAGAAAATACCCATTTATAAACTATCAAGGGCTCATGTGGGAGGGGGGAGCGGGGAGGGAGGGGAAAAATGAGAACCTAATGTCGGGGGTTTAAATGGAGAGAAAATGTTTTGAGAAACGATGTACAAATGCGCTTTACACAATTGATGTGTGTATGGATTGGGATAACAGTTGTATGAGCCCCTAATAAAATGTTAAAAAAGAAAAAAAAATACATGTATCTCTCTCTTGTAGTATTAAATTAAAAGTGATGCGGAGGAGTGGGGGTCCAGCCCCCACCGGCTGATCGCGGGTTCAGTAATACTACTTCTGCGTTCAGTAATGCACAATTGTACGGTTGAGATATATAAGTATTATATTAAAGTCATCGAAAGCATGAGCGATATTACAATAATGCAGTCAGACACATTACATGGTAGCATTGCTCACCTCAGCCCCGCTTGGAGAGAGGGGGAAGGGAAGGAGGGGAAGGGAACAAGGGAGAGGGGAGTGACCAGGGAGTGAGCAGCAAGGAGCTCAGAGTCAGAGAGAGAGATCTATATTGCTGGCTCACACCTATATACCTTTTGGGGGCAAGCCAGCCCACTAATTACAGGTAGAGACATACGTCACAGGGAGGAGTTGCACTATAGGTTACACAGCAATGAGAGGGTGGTCTAGGGGGTGGTCTCTGGGTCTCCATAGGAATATTATCAGTAGGGTGAAAACTCCGCCTACAGGAGCCTGTCCATTGTCCCCAGAGGCAGGGAGCAGGCCCACCCCTGTGGTGGGATGAGATAGCAGTCCTGCAACTGATTACCTTCAGGGGAGGGAATGCCTGCGCATCTGACCTCCCCCCACAATCTCTATCTATCTATCTATCTATCTATCTATCTATCTATCTATCTATCTATCTACCTATTATCTATCTATCATCTGTCTCTCTCTCTCTCTCTCTCTCTACCTACCTACCTACCTACCTACCTGTTATCTATCTATCTACCTACCTATCTCTCTAAAGGTGTTGAAATGACTCTGCAAGACCCAGTCTTGACTGCCCTCTTTGACCTCAGCTCCCACCCCTGCTTTGCACTCAGCAAGACACTCAACAAGCCCTGGCAGCGCCTGAGCAGGGCTTGCAGTTTCTGAACTCTCCGTGGACTTGCCCCGCTCTTCCTCCTCTCAGGCGCCCTCTCTCAGCCTCCTCCCCCCTGCTTTACAGAGTAACCATTGTGTATCTTCCAGGTCTCAGCCTAAGAGTAAGTTTCTTTTCCTGAACTTTCATCATAGCCTGGAGCAGGCCCCCTCTTCTGTGTCCCAGACACCACTGATCACAAGGCTTTGTATCCTCTTGAGACCAACCCCGCTACCAAAAAAACAAAACAAAACAAAACAACAACGCCTTGTGATTGAGTTGATTCTGACTCATGTGACTCCATTTGCTTCAGGGTAGAACTACTCCGTAGGACTTTCTTTACTCCATAGACCCTAATCTTTACAGAAGCAAATCACCAGGCCTGTCTTATGCAGTGCTGCTGACTGGGTTCAAACCACCAATGTTAAGGTTAGTAGTCGAGTGCAAACCATTGGTGTCTCAGGGGCCTTGTCCTCCAGGAATCTCTGTGTCACCCACCAGACTGTCAGCTCCATGAGGGCGGGGACTGTCTGCCTTTGGTACAGGGTGGGTGCTCAAGAAGATGTGTTGGAGAAACCCGTGGGTAGATGGTGAGTGAATAGATGGGTGAGATGGCTGGCTGAGTGAGTGGGATACTCACTGGATAAAAGGTTCATACCACACGCCCTCCTTCCAGCTGATTCTGGAACTGGCCCGAGAGTTCAGTAAGAGATAGATGGGGCCTGCTGGCTAGGCAACCAAGCCAAGAGTTGAATGGGGTTTTCCTACCATCACGATCGTGGCGAGAACCTAGGGAGCAATACTTCCAGAGCCGGCGCTGACCGTCTGCTCGGGCTGCTTGGGGCTAGGCAGGGCTCCGAGAAGCTTTCTGATCTTAAAAGGGGCCTGAGGCTTATTTACACTGCATACAGTTGGCCCAAGAACTGCCTTCTTGCCTCACCAAGCAGTACACACTCTCCTCAATGATTCAAAGTCTCCAAGCCCAGGTCATTTGATACCTCTCCCTTTTCTTCTTTAAACATTTTATTGGTTTTTTAAAAAAAATTTAACTTGATGTTATCGATCTCAGACTTGTGGGGGAGGCCACCAGGTTGGGAAGAGACGGTAAATGAAATGATTCCCCTTGGCTCCATTATCTTTTGGGGCCCTGAACTTGATCCCATTGTCTCATCCATTCATTATCCAACCACATACTCCTTCACTTACTCGGTAAACACAGAGAGGCAAAAATCGAGTCTTAGAATCGAACACACTTAGATTTGAATCCTTTGTAAACTTTTAGACAAGACCCTTAACCTCTGTGAGCTTTGTTATCTCCTGTTTAGCAGGGAAAACACTGGCAGTGCAGCCAGGCGAGAAGACTTGAACCCACCTTGCAAGGTTATTGGAAACATTACAAATACAAGAATTCAGCTGAATGGGAGCCCAATAGAGGGTAAGCCAACCAACCAGTGTATGCCTGACCCATGTGTTTAGGCGTTGAAGGATACGCCACAGAGACTCCAATGGTTGTTCCCAAGTAAACCACAAGTTTTTCTTCCAAGGCCACCGTCTTAGTTAACCAGTGCTGCTATCGCACAGATAGTACAATTGGGTAGGTTTGACAGACAGATGTTTATTCTCTCAGGGCACCAATCGTAGGGCAAGGCCTCCTCTCTCTGCCAGCTCCAGAGGAAGATTTTTGCTTCCCCGATCAATATCTGTGAGCTTGGCCTTCCTCAGAGGAACGTCTTTGTATAAACCTTCTCCTGGGTGTAGGAGGTCCTCAGGGGAGGGGCCCATGGTCCAGCTGATGTGCTTTGTTCTCGGCTCTTCCTTCTAGGTGGCCATGGGTCCCTCTTGCTGTGCTTGCTTCTCTATCCTTTAATCTTTTGTGAGACAAAAGCTGGTGCCGGTCACGCCTTGGCGAAGCTACGGCTAATCTCTTCACATCTGCTTGGCTGATCACATCATGGGGATGATTACATCATTCCATAACTGCCAACCATTGAGACTTATGACTCGGTCAAATTGACACTGATTTATGTGTCACTTATCAAGAGTGGATGAGACAATGGGGTCCAGTATAGGGCCCCCAAAGATCTCGGGACTAAGGTTAATCGTTTCATTTACCATCGCTTCCCAACATGATTGCTTCCCCGCAATTTTGAGATAGATAAAATCAAGTTAAAAACAAAAACACCAAGGCATTTTTTTTAAAGATCATTGTATTGGGGACCCTTACAGCTCTTATAACAATCCATACATCAATTGTATCAAGCATATTTGTACATATGTTGCCATCATTATTTTCTAAGCATTTACTTTGTTTTTGAGCTCTTGGTATCAGCTTCTCTTTTTTCCCTCCCTCTCCTTTATCCTCCACGTGACCCCTTGATAAATTATAAATTCTTGTTATTATTTTCATATCTTACACCAACTGCTGTCTCCCTTCCCCCATAGTTTCTGTTGTTCGTCTCCCTTTGGGGGCAGGGTTATGAGTCAGTCATTGCAATCTGTTCCTCCTCCTTCCTCCCCCACCTTCCCTCAACCCTCCTGATATCCCTACTCCAATTTCTCTCCTGAAGGGGTTTCTCTGACCTGGATTCTGTGTCTCATGAGCTCTTACCTGTACCAGTGTACATGCTTCAGTCTAGCCAGAACTGAAAGGCAGGACTGAGGTCATGATAGTGGGGGGTGAGGAAGCCTCAAGGAACCAGAGGAATAGTGTGTGTTTCATTGGTGCTATACTGCGCCCTGGTTGACTCATCCCTTCCTTGTGACCCTTCTGTGAGGGGATGTCCCATTGTCTACAGATGGGTTTTAGGTCTCTGCTCTGACCCCCCCTCATTTTCAACAATATGTTTGTTTGTTTGCTTGCTTGCTTGTTTGTTTCGGGTCTTCTGGTGCCTGTTACCTGATCCTGTCAACACCTCATGATCGCAGAGGCTGGTCTGCTTCTTCCATGTGGGCTTGTTGCACCAAAGCAATTTTTAAACAAGAGAAGAGGGGGAACCCAATCAGTCCATGGCAACACCTTTTTGGGCCTAGAGCATGTCAACTGCCTCCACCACCCACCAACTCTCCATACATTGGAGCAACTTATTTCTCCATGGCCGGCACTGGGCAGGCGCAGCGCTTCTCTAGAGCGCCCTCTATCGCAGGATCCGAAAACCAGTGCTGTCGGTTTGGGATTCTTTGCTCAGGAGATCATTATCGTTAGGTGCTCATGAGTGGGCTCCGACCCGTAGCAACCCTGTGCCCAGCAGAACGAAGCATTGCGTGGTCTGTGCCATCCTCCCAATCATTCCTCAGCAGCCACCGTGTCACTCCATCGCCATGAAGCCCTCCTCTTCTTTGGCTGCCCTTCTACTTTACCAAACCCGACGCCCTACGCCAGGGACTGGTCTCTCCTGACAGCACGTCCAGAGGACGGAGGACAAGCCTGGCCATCCTTGCCTCGAAGGAGCACGCTGACACGACTTCTCTCAACGCCGCCGATCCGTTTGTCCTTTTAGCACTCATCGGTACTTTAAATATTCCTCGCCAGCACCACCATTTGAATGCACAGATGCCCTCTTCGGTCTTCCTTATTCAATATGCAACTTCCACAAGCATAGGAGGCCGTGGAGAACACCATGGTTTGAGTCAGGGCCACCTTAGTCCTCAAAGTAACGTCCTTGCTCTCCAGTACGCTAAAGAGGCCCTGTGTAGCAGATTTACCCAACGCAAAGCGTCTGCTACTTCCGTGAGCGTTGATTGTGGATCCAATCAAGACGGAATCCTTGACAACTTTGACTTTTTCTCCATGTATCATGATGTTCCCTATTGGTCCAGTGGTGAGGATTTGGGTCTTCCTTACATTGACTTTATCCACACCGAAGACTACAAGCCTTGACCCTTTCAGCAAGTGCTTGAATCCCTCCTCACTTTCAGCAAGCAAGTTGGGTCATCTACACATCACAGGTTGTTCATAAGCCTTCCTCCAACCCTGATGCTTCACTCTTCTCCATGTAACTGTTTCTCTGCTGACGTGCTTGGCATCCAGATCGAACAAGTGTGGTGCGAGGAGACCGCCCCGACGCACCCCTTGCTTGGCCTTAAACCACGCAGCATCCCCTCGTGCTATTCGCACAACTGCCTCTTGATCCTTGTACAAGTTCCTCAGGAGATCATTAGCTCTGGACAAGCCTCCAGAGGACTCTGTTTGCCCAAGCCTCGCCCCATGGGGCAGCGACCAAGTTTCCCTCACGTGTTCTGTCCTTGAAGGAAGGGAGGGGGCAAGGAACAGGCCGGTGCTTCTGAAGAAGAGTCCTTTGTGAAAGACATTTCCCTGATGCCTGCAGGATGTAATCAGATTGTTCTGGGTTGAGGAAGTAGTGATAAGTCTCATAAAACCGGGCGCAGTGTTTGTTAGAATCTTGGAACTCTCTGAGGAGAGGAGCAACGGGAAGGCTGCTTAGAAGCCGAGGGAGAGCTCAGTCCTTCCCAAGAGAAATGGGTCTTTCTCCTCGTGCCAAACCCTAGAAGCAGCTTCTGAGTGTATGAGACAGGCTGGGGGGCGGGGTGGGGGGGTTGATGGGAGTGGGAGAGCGGGAGCTCTACTCTGGGCTCTGCAGGATTAGACCTCTTCCTGGTCTTTCGGAGCCTTGGTGGCATTTTCGGTGAGACCGGCACGGGCTTTACATGAGAAGGTACAGGCAGAGGGCCTGGCACACAGTAAATCCCTGTTCTCTTCGGCCTCTGCTTCCTCTTCCACTCTGATCCTTACCCACAGCCAGGTGGGCACTCCTCCTAGGTAAACACCCACCGGAGCCTCGGCACCCACCCACTCCTCCACCCAATGCCACTGGGTTGAACAGAGCCTTGACTTCTGACAGCCGTCGCCCCACCTTCTCCACTCCGTGAAAGGGCTTTGGTCCCTTGACCAGGTTGTACCTGCCACCGTGCCTGTCGTCAGGCCTCTCCCGTCCATGCTGCCCACAGAATCCCTTTTAAGATTTACCAAAGGCTCTGTCGGGTGTGTTTTCAGTGACTTTGGTTTGGGGTTTGGGCGCAAATTACACATTGGGCGCTAACCCATGCCCCTTGCTTGTCCTGCATTAGACCAGGAGTGGCCGGAGAGCAAAGCCGCCTTTGTAGGCAGTTCAGTGTCGAGCTCAGCCCTCTTTTCCGAGGAGGGTTCTGGAAAATGGTGATGGCTGACTGACAGACGCTATCTGACAGAGAGCTGGACCCACTAGACTGCTCTATCAAGAGCCCAGCCCTTCACTTCTCCCCTCCATTTCAACAAGCTGTCTGCAGTGCCTCTGCAGTGCCGTGAGTGACTATGACCCACCAGCCATCATTGGAACTTCCGTGATTGAGTAAGCCTATGCAAACGAAGTGCTTGTGGCCCACCAAGGGGAGTGGACAGTGTGCGAATAACACAAATAAGGGGCATGATGCCTTGGTTGAGGCTATGCCATGCAAATGAAGTGTATGGAACTTTAATGAAGGGGCTGGTCCATTTTGCCATCAAGCTCGACTTCAAATGAGCCATGCTAGAGGCACACGTGGGGACTTGATACCACTCAGAAAAAGAGATGGAAGTGGAGCTCCTCCTTGGGACTCAGGGTCCCGACACTGCGAACCCTGGAGACCCCGGATACAGACAGCCGTCACTCCAGAGAAGATGAGAGACGATGAAAAGCAGCAGTGTTGATGAAGAAGCAGCCGACTGGGAGATTGACAGGTGATAGTGCTGGGAGCTTCCTGGCCCTTGGAGGGAGAGGGCTGGGTGCCTTCTGGCTGAGGCCGACTGGTGGCGCTAAAGAGCTTGGTAACAATTGCATAAGCAGGGAAAAGGTCAGGTAGGGTCCATTGAGCCAAGGGTCAGAGAGAGGCCTACCTGCAGGCATGGTTGAGAGGAGGCGTCCTGATCAGAGAACAGTATCCTGAGCCCGTTGTGATCCTGAATTGCCATCTGAATGAAGCACTGCCTGGGCCTGACCCATTCTCAGAATTGTTCCTGTTTGAGGCCAGGGTTGCAGCCACGGTATCCATCCATCTCCTTGAGGGTCTTCCTCTTTCTTGCTGCCCCTCTGCTTTACCGAGCACCATGTTCTTTGGCAGGGACTGAAAGCATGTCCAATGCATGTGAGCCAAAGCCCCACCATCCTTGCTTGTAAGGCGCATTCTGGCCTTACTTCTTCTACGACAGAATGGTTTATCCTTTTGGAAGTCCATGGTACTGTCAACATTCTTTGCCGGTACCATCATTCTGTCTCCCTAGACAACGGCGGACTTTCACCATGCATAGGAGGTGATTGAAAATACCAGGGTTTGGGGCAGGGGCACCTCAAGTCCTCAAGGTGGGATCCTCGCTCTTCAACACTTGAAGGAGGTCTTGTGCAGCCGATTTATTCAATGCGCTGCGCTGCTTGGCCTCTTGACTTCTGCTTCTGTAAGCACCGATTGTGGATCCGAGCAAGACAAAAGCCTCGACAACATCAACGCGTTCTCCATTTATCACGATACTTGTGCGTGGCGAGGATGTGGGTTTTCTTTACCTTGAGGTGCGATTCCTCCCGAAGGCTTCAGTCTGTGATCAGCAAGGACTTCAAGTCCCCCTCACATTCAGCAAACAAGGTCGTGGCATCAGCCTGTCACGGGTTGTTAATGAGCGCCCTCTAATTCTGATACAGTAGTCTTCTTATCGC
>NW_022111358.1:5253217-5263836 GCF_000313985.2 Echinops telfairi
CCCCCCAACTAGTGACGCTTAAAATATTTTTCCTTTTTCCAACAGTTTTCTTGGCATATAATTCACATAGACAGTTCACTATGTCAGTCACATCAAGAAGAGTTGTATAGACATTCTTCTTTACATAATCCAGCTTCTCGGCTTTTTTGCTCAGCACACAGATTGAATAAGTACGGTGAGAGGGTATAACCCTGACGCACACGTCTTGACTTTCAAAATACAGCACTCCCTTGTTCTGTTCCCACACTGCCTCTTGAGCTGTGTTCAAATTCCACACGAGCACAATCAAGTGTTCGGGAATCCCCACTCTTCTCGAGGCTACCCACCGTTGGTTATGACTCACACAGTCTAATGCCTTGGCAGAGTCAATACAACACAAGTCAACCTCTTTCTGGTGTTCCCTGCTTTGAACCAGGGTCCCTCTGACGTCAGCAAGGCTATCCCTTGTTTCATAGTCTCTTCTGCGTCCAGCCTGAATTTTTGGCAGCTCCCTCTCAAAGTACTGCTGCGACGTTTGTTGGATGATCTCGACAACAATTGTACATGCAGGTGATATCAATGGCATTGTTCTAAAAATCTGAGCATTCTGTTGGGTCACCTTTCTTTGGAATGGGTACAAATAGGGATCTCTGCCCGTCCGTGGGCCAAGTAGCTGCCTCCCAAATTTCTTGGCAAAGACACGTGCTTGTCCGGTGCTTCATCAGCTTGCTGAAACATTTCAGTTGGTATTCCATCCATTCCTGGAGCCTTGCTGTGGGCTAATGCCTTCCATGCAGCTTGGACTTCTTCCCTAATAAAGCCGTAACCATGGGTATTATCTGAGGGTCCTGGGTGGCCCTTGTCATGAATTCTCAAACCCAGCAGAAAAGCAGAGAACGCCTTGGGAAGAATGGCTGGTGACAGAAGTGGTCAAAGGGTCGGAGAAAGGAGGTACACATGTCCGACTGCCGCTTCCCAGGAACCAGCCTGGGCCCGATGCTGGTGAGGATTCTCCTCCTGCTTTGTGATGTTAGAAGAGGAGATCTGATTCAGCAGGCGCACTATCTTTACACCAACAAAGAGGGGCCTGGGACCATTGATTTTGCAAAGCCTACGTATCTCTAGGGCAGAGGGAGTCCTCCCCCGGGGGAGCTGTCCCTGACACGCTCTAGATTTGTGCCCTTCAGCAAGCAGAGGAAGGCACCCTTATATTCAAAGCACAGATTCCTGACATCGTAGACTTGGAACGGAGGCTAGAGGTTATCCAAGCAATCTTCTCACTTCTCACCTAGAGCCAGAGATATGAAGAGACTTTCCAATGGTCACATGCCTTTGGTACTTCCTGGACAGCCCTCAGGGCTCTCCTCACATTGGTTTCACTGTGAGCATGCACGCAGCACTAACAGAGTCCCCACTAGGCATTTTCACATCCAATCTTGCACGTTATTCTCACAGGCCCACTCGAGTTTTGTGATATTCCCATCATTGAACAGATGGGCAAAGTGAGGCACCAGACAGGGAAATGAGTGGCTTCAGGCCGTGGCTAACACGTGTCCAAGCTAGGACTGAATTCCCATCCTTGGGCGACCCTTCAGCCCTTCCTTGGCAATGAGGAGAGGTGACTGAGAGACCTGGCGCTCGTCCCAGGAAAGGACCAGAGGCAGAGCCTGTGGGAGAGATTGTGTGGCACAGACCATGGCAGAGGGAGGGCTCGAACAGAGCCTTTTGGTAGAATCTGGTCTTGCTTGATGTGGCACGCACATCAGCCCTCAGAGTCCTCCGGAAGCAGCAGGACATCTCCCTCACGCAATCCAACAGAGAGCTTCCACAGGCTTGGAGAAACAGAAATTCCCCATGGCAGCCAGCTCCCACACCCTGAGGCCTGGTTTCGCTCGGATTTTCTTAGTGGCTGCCTTCTCCGATGAGAGCATAATTTATACCCAACTTTAGGGCCCATAATGTTCTCTCCTTTGGGTCTGGGTTTCCTGATGGCTATGAAGGTTTTGTCTCTGAAACATCACTTGTGGAGGTTAAGGTTCCATCCAAATGCCTTTGTCCCCACGTCCACCTCATAGCAATGGCAGCTGAGACTTGTCATTAAGCAACAGTGTCATGGGTCACATTTAAGTGGCCTTTCTTAACCGGGTCCTGTAATTCCCACCAAATGATTGGGTGGAACCATTCCGGTGACGTGCTGATGGCCCAACAAGGGAGTTGGGTAGCTTGCAAATGCAAATAAGGTGCATGATGTCGTCCCATGTAAATTAGGAGGATGAAACCCTAATGCTTAGCTTTGCGATTGCTGCTCGGCCTGAAATGAGCTGTCCGAGGCAGGCAGGGGACCTGTCTGCCACCAAGAAGAGATGGGAATAGAGCACGCCCTTTGGAGCCAAGGTCCCGGGGTTGACAACCTCCTAGACCCAGGAAACCAAAGGCTGTCACATGAGAAATAGGTGCTGAGTGGCAGCACCCAAGGAACAGTGGCAGCAGAGGCAGCGCCGGCAGGAGACCAGTGTGAAGGTGAGGTGGGCCTCTTGGCCTACAGAGGGAAAGAACCGAGTCCCTTCAGGCAGGAGGCTGGCTGGCGGAGTGAGGTGCCTCTGCACACTTATTGGTGGGGTTGAAGAGCTGGGAACACTGGCCCCAAAGGGAAGAGGCCAGGCTGGCCCAACAAGCCCACAGGTCCGAGGGGCGGAGCGGGTGAGGACTAGGGAGCCGTCCGCCTGTGTGCACCACCAAAAAACTGTCCCGAGCGAAGAACTGCATCCTGAGGAGTTCCTGGGTCTAAGTTGTAACCTGTTACTTCCCCGTTAACCCCCATAATGGTGAGGGCTGTCTTTGAGCTAGGTGTGGACGCCATTGCAACACACTGCTGGATCCAACAGAGAAGCAGAGAGTACTATGAGAGGGAGGGCGGGTCCCCAGAGGGTAAACATTGAAGAGAAGAGGTGCGTATGTCCGTCCATGGGGATCAGAGTGAGTCTCTCGTCCCCTTGGGAGCTTAGAGGAGGTCAGCTGGCTCTGCCATACCATTTTGACAGTTGGTGTCAGAGTGAGACTTGCAATAGCTCCAGGGACTAGGAGACTTCATGAGAGAGAGAATGGAGGGGTGTGCGAAATAGCCCTTGACTTTCAGTTGGTAAGTTGGGTTGTGCTTTTCTGCAACGCCTGAAAAGGAAGTAAGCTGCTGATGGGATTATATGATGCAGGCTGCGCGTCGATGGTTAGCCGGGCTCACTGATGGTAACAACTGCCATTGTAGAGGCTGCGTGTGAAGGAGAGGGCTAAGGAGGGGGCCTTCTGGCTTGGAGTACAGTGGCCAAGCCGAAGTTCCCTTCAATATTTGCTCTGCCGATACCTCGTGAGGGTAAAGGCTAGGGAATAATCGATCATCTCAGCTAAACTTCATCAGAGACCAGAAACGGTGAGGCCAAGATGACTTTGGAAGAACTTGCCTAGATCAGATGGTCCCCAGCTGGACCTGAGGGACTGAGACCCTCGGGACTTGACCCTCGGGACTCTTTGCCCTTCCAGTGTTAATGACTATTTTGGTAAAACGATTGGTTGTGTGCGGGGGTGGGGGAGCCGGTTATCCTCCAATTAGAAAGAACTACGGCCAGAAAAGCCAGGGCAATGGACCACGTTTCCATGGTCTTTCTAGCCACCGTCTTGTAACTCCCACCAGATAATTATATAAATAAGGTGCTTGTGGCCCACCAAGTAGATAGACAAATAAGATGTGTGGCACCTTTGTGTGTGTATAGGGGGGGGGCATGCAAATAAGGTGTGTGGGACCCTAATGATGGGATTAGTCAATTTTACCATCCTGTTAGGTTTAAATGAACCATCTCACAGCTAGACAGGGGCAACCTTACTACCATCAAGAGAAAGAGATGGAAGTAGAGTGCACTGGGAACCTCTTAGACCTGGTAGACAGCGAGCTGTGAGGCTGGAGATGCTGAGAGACAGGTGAGAATAACAGCCGCGGAGGAAGCAGAGCTGGAAGAACCATCAGGAGATACATGGTGGGCTCCCTGGTCCAGGAAGCAAGAGAGCTGAACGCCTGTGGACATAAGGCTTGCTGGCTGAGTGGGGTGCCGCCAGGCAGTTGAGGGAGCTGGGCTGACCAACGGATGGAATTATTGCTGAGTGCCTTTGGGCCCAAGTTTACTAGTGGAATAAGGTGTCTCTGGACACTTATTGAAGGAGAGACAGAGCTTGGGAACACTTGCTTTAGGCAGATAGGATGAGCTGGCCCAAGGGATCTGAGGGGCTGAGGGCCCAAGGACCTGGGAAAGGCCTGGCTGCGTCATGACTGAAAAGAGGCTGTCTTGATTAAAGAACTGTATGCTGAGTCATTTCTGATCCAGATGTGTGACCTGTTATTTCCATAACAAATGCCATAATCCTGAATACTGTCTGTGACCACTATAACGAATTCGTGAACCGAGCACAGGAGTATGTGGGAGGGATTGGTAAAATGTTGGTAAAAGAATTGGTAAAAATGTGGAAGCCAGTCTCACCTTTGCTTCATACACATCAGCCTTGACCTGATCGTCAAGTGGCGGTGATTCTGCCCCCTCACTAAGTTAGAGGAGGTTGGGTGCCTCTCCCATGCCATTTTCCCAAACACCAATTACATTGTGGTACTTGATTGCATTCTTATGCCCCTGCAGTGATACCATTAATCTCACCATCTTCCAGAAAGAAAAACCGAGGAACAGAATGATTCAGTCAATCGCCCCCGGTCTCATAATGGTGGAGCTGTGATTTAATCTCCAGCTGCTGTTGAGTTGACTCTGACCCCTGGTGACCCCTGGTGACCTTCGGTGCCTTGTAGGACTTTCAGGGGCTCATTGTTCAGAAGCAGATGTGTCTATCTGGACTGGAACCTCCAACTCTCCTGTTTTCAGCTGAGTGTGTTGACTGTTCAAGCCACCAGGGACTCCCGATTTAATTTCAGGAGCACCCAGTTTCAAATCCAATACTTGTTCTATAATATCATGATACCTGATCTGCTGTTCAAAATACAAACTCCACAATCTGCCGCCACTTTCCTTTTGAACCCAAACTTCCCGTACATAGGCGCACTCACTGGCGCCCTCTATGCTTTCCACTTGAGGCAACTTCCTTCCCTTGATCTCCAATGACCTAAGTGTACTATGCTTGGATTTGGGTGACACAGATTCACATGAGTGTTTGGTTTGAACCTAAAAACAAAATTATCGTGGCATCGAAATACGAAAGACAAATAAAAGAAAAATTATCTACTTGAAAGTCATTAATTAAATGTGCCCCCCCCACCCCCCCCAATTGACATGTCAAAGGCGTTTCTATTCAAAATGTAAAGTTTATTTATTGGAGGTAGGCAGCTCTAGTTAATTGGGGATGTTAAATGTAAGAACGGCTGGTCCTAAACACCCTTACTCTGGCCCTTCAATCTGTCTCTGTCAGCAGAATCTGCTACTTTACCTGGGCTGCCCTGGACCTCACTCACAACAGGAGGAGCCCGCCTTCCCAGGTAAACCGCAGGTGCTGTGTGGGGGACCAGCCTCCCTACAACCAAATGGGTTGTGTAATTGAGGGGTAAATTAAAGAGACATGAGATCAGGCATGCAGGGGCTCACCTCTTCCATGGAGACTGGAACCAGAATGTGCCAGTAACGTGGTCTCTCACAAGCTTATACAACCTCGGGGCATGCCAGCCACAGGAAGCACACAGGTGACAGGAAGGGGTTCTGTTCGAGGCAGATACATACCAGGAAGAGGATGAGCTAGGACTATACGCACAACAGGAAGGGAGGCGCTAGAGCCAAACAGGTGACAGGAAGGTGGGTACGTAACTGGATGGGAGGATTCGAGAGTCAAGATGGCGGCCTAACCTTGGTCTCTGGACTTGTTTGACCTTGGGTGTCTGAGCTCTTCTCCAGGGAAATATCTATGGTCCTTATTAGAAGGGAGTGGGCCCTACTTAGGGTGGGACAGACAATAGGGTCTGATTGCTCTAGATGGCAGACAACCTTCAGAGGTAGCCTTCGAGCAGTTGACCTCCAAGCACATATAGCAGCAACCATATGCTTGAAAGCACCTTAAGATTGGCATTATTATGGTGGGAGGGGGGCCCCATGGGGTGGGGCAGATAACTTTTACTCGGGAGAATGTACTGGAACACATCTCCAACCTAGAAACATGAAGGTCTCTCTCCACGGGAGCCTGGCCTCCCAGACTCCTTAACTTATGAGCGTAGAGCAGTGGTTCTCAACCTTCCTAATGCCGTGACCCTTTAATACAAGTTCTTCATGTTGTGGTGAGCCCCAACCATAGAATTATTTTCGTTGATACTTCATAACTGTCATTTTGCTACTGTGATGAATCGTCTTGTAAATATCTGACGTGCAGGATGTATTTTCATGGTTACAAATTGAACATACTTAAAGCATAGTGATTCATCACAAAAACAATATGTCATTATATATTGTGAAATATTTATTTCTAATGACAAACAAATGACATTTTGTTTTGAAGCATGGTGTTGCATGGGTAACAGTCTTCATGCCAGGCACTCATATGTGGCGTATCTGCATGTGGGCGACCCGCCTGGAGACGATAAAGGAGTGGTGTCTCTGTTCCTAAGCCCGTCGGGAAGACGTGTTTTCCGATGGGTTTAGGCGAGCCACATGAAAGGGTTGTTCGACCCCCCAAGGGGTCGTGACCCACAGGTTAAGAACTGCTAGGTAGAGATTTAGTCTGCATGCACTCTTTTCCGGGTTCTGTTTCCCACAGTGCTGGACTGGGCCGGAGTTCAATTGTTCCTCCGGGACTCGTCTCCATGAATGTTTCCCTCCAAAAGGTGCCCCAGGATGCCATACCAAGGGCTGCTTCTGGGAGACGGGGTGGTCTGGGTGATGGAGTACAAACCTGAGACACTGTCACCCCTGATGGCAGTGTAACTTGCAGCAGAGCATGCAAGAGTCCAGAGCTCCCTGGAGGGTCTCCACCCTTAACAGTGAGATCAGTGGGCTCAACCCCCTGTAAGTGCGAAAGAGACTGAGCTCTCTCTAGTGCCCTTCTGTCCATTTGGCCTGGCAGAGATGTCCATTTGGGCCTTGGATAGTTGGAGGATGTGTTGGGTATTCATATCTGGCCCTTCCTGATGAATTGGACCTCTTATCCTGATGCTATTTTATCTTTATAATCCCCAAGAAGGCTTTGTGTCTTGAAGCCTATTTTGTTTGATTTTTCGACAGCGACACTAGCTTTATTTCTCTTCGTGTTTGCCTCTGAGATAGTTCTCCATCTTTTCTTCTCCATGCAAAGGTGTCCTTACATGTGTTACTTTTCGCTTATAAATTGCATATACAAATTAAGAACCAAGCCTGTTTGTGTTGTTGTCAGCTAGATGCTGGTCACAGCAACCCATGTGTCAGAAAGCAGTGTGTGTACCGCCCTAGTGTAATTGCTTCTCTTGTAGACCTTATACTCTATTGGTTGGCTGAAAACTGAGTCATGGGGGTGAGTTCATCTCCAGACCTGTTGGTGACTGAGATTCCTTTAGTCCCTGTCTGACCAATAAGTCTGGTGTGTTTCTTTTTAAATGATTTTAAGTTGTGTCCTACATTTTCTCCTACTCTATCCAGGACTTTCTAATGGTCTCTTTTCAGAGCAGTTGGTATGAGGCTTGGCGAGATATATATATATATTTGTGTATGTGTGTGTGTGTGTGTGTGTAATTGTTTAGAGCGCTATCTGCAACGTGAGAGACTTTTCTCAGTTGCGGGTAATCTGTGGTCATTTGTTTAGAATTAAGAACAAGGAAGCAAAAGGCAAGCACAGTTCTAGGAGTCAACAGTGAGCTTCCTTAGAATGACCTGGATTATGGATTTGTTTACAAATACCAGGCATCTCTATTTCTAGATCTTTGCTCTTTGGCTATTCAGATTTCCAAGAAACAACTTTTCTAATATTCTGACTAGAGATTACGGCGTTTTCGTTCTAATGTTCTGTGAGCCCAGTGGAGGGATATGGATGTTGGTCTCGTAGCTTCCAGCAGGTATACAGTCACACAATCTTCCTTTCAATATTGCCCTCAACTGTGTCAATCAATTATTCCCCTTCCAAAGACCTTCTGTTGCTCCTTCTTTTAAGAATATCCCCCTGGGGTCTTAAAGGCTTGAAGATAAACAAGTGGCCATCTAGCTCAGAGGCAACAAAGCCCACATGGAAGAAGCACACCAGCCTGTGTGACCATGAGCTGTCGAAGGGATCAGGGATCAAGCATCAAAGAACAAAAAATCATATCATTGTAAATGAGGGTGAGTGCAGAGTGGAGACTCAAAGCCCATCGGTGGGCAACTGGACACCCCCTTACTGAAGGGTTGTGGGGAGGAGATGAGCCAGTCAGGGTGCAGGGTAGCAACAATGAAACATATAACTTTCCTCTAGTTCTTAAATGCTTCCTCCACCCAACTATCATGATCCCAATTCTACCTTACAAATCTGACTAGACCAGAGGATGTACACTGTACAGATAGCAACTGGAAACACAGGGAATCCAGGACAGATGACCCCTCCAGGACCAGTGGTGAGAGTGGCGATGCCTGGAGGGTAGAGGGAATGTGGGGTAGAAAGGGGGAACCAATTATAAGAATCTATGTATAGCCTCCTCCCTGGGGGATAGACAGCAGAGAAGAGGGCGGGAGGAGACGTCGGACAGTGTAACATGACAAAATAATAATAATTTATGAATTATGAAGGGTTCATGAGGGAGGGGGAAGTGGGGAGGGAGGGGGGAAAATGAGGAGCCGATATTAAGGGCTCAAGTAGAACGCAAATATTTTGAGAATGATGATGGCAACAAATGTACATATGTGCCTGGCACAATGGATTATGTATGGATTGTGATAAGAATTGTACGAGCCCCCAATAAAATAATTAAAAAAAAAAGAATAGGCTTCTAGAATCACTCTGTAGAGAGTAGACACTTAAACTTTTCAGTTTGGAGTCAACCTATACTTGTATAATTTCCTTTGCTCAACAGTGTGTTAATTATATACCAATGGGTAAATTAACATCAGTAACTACAAATAACATTACCTTGTGCCCCAGGGGGACTACTGACAATGTTCTCTGTCATAAAACAATAAAGAGGCCTCTAGTGTGGACCAGAAATGTAGATAGCCACGGATATAGGAATGGATGTTGGGCTTGCACGCACTTAATTCTAACCCCAATCTAAGAACAATTCACTCTTATAACATACATGGCCCTGTTTGATGCGCACCCCTATGAAGAGAACACTGAAGATCCAGGTGCTACAGCAAAATGTGGTGAAGAAAGCAAATGGTGTCCAGCTACGAAAAACAAAAGTGTCGGGAGGTCTTAAAGGCTTGTCTTAAAACAAGCAGCCATCTAAGTGAGGCATCAGCTATGTCCACATGGACGGACGAAGCAAGTCAGCCCGTGTGATCCAAGGATTGCAAATAAGATCCAAATCCGAAGGAAGGAACACCTGGTTTGTAGAAGGCTATGGATGACAGTGAAAGCCCAAAATCCACGGAAGGGTCCCCACATGGATTGTCTCCAGTGAATCCACTCTGACCGTAGTCAAGGGATGTAAACAGCTTTGCTGTTAGACAGAGAAGTTGACTCTGGCAGACGTAGTTACGTTAAAATGTAATACCTTATCACTTGATCTTTGACCCATTTTAAAGTGGTATCATATATTTTAAAAAGCAAAACTTTGTATTGTACAGTGGAAAGTGGATTGTTGTAGAACCGGTTAGGTGAAAATCTAACACCTTATCATTTGATCTCCCTTTTGATTTATTTTAAATTTGTTCTGGTTTTTAATATTTCTGACTTAAAATTTTTTTTAGTTTCTTTTCAATGGGAAGATTTCTCTGGTTTATTTTGTTATTGTTGTTGTGGGAATTTTGCTTGCTTGCTTGCTTGCTTGATTTCTTGTTTTCTCTTCAGTATGTTTTCCAGTATGTGAGATCCAGGATAGGCAACTCTATAGAAACAGTATCTGGGTTAATGGCTTATTGGGGCACTGGGAGGGGATGTTAGCGGGAAGGGGAGCTGGAAGCAGGGAGCACAAGAACGAAGAATATGTTCTGGAATTGATTGTGGTGATATTGCACAACTCTTTTTTATATGACCAAACTATTAAAGTATATGATATGCGAATTCTATGTCAATAAAACTATTTTTAGTAAAGAAAGGCCTAGCCCCAGTCCCAACTACATGAACACCTGCCCCTCTCACTAGAAGAATTTATTTCAGAGGACAGCACTGAATCTGAAGCTCCGGGAGAGGGACATGTCTGATCGGCGCACAGGGGAGCAAATGAAGGGGGAGGAAGAGAGACTGGAGCACATCCTGGCCCACCAAGCCTTGAGGACCATATTCCTGCTCAGAGCAGCTGATCCACAGAGAAGACCATATGGCCAGCCCCACTATGAGACACGACATTCCTCACTGAGCCATAGCCCTTGTATTAGTCTGGGTACTTTGGAGAAACAAATCCACGGCGACTCACGTATAAGAGAGAGTTTTATGTAAAGAAAATGTGCATCACGAAAACATCCCAACCCAATGCTGCCCAAGCCCACAAGTCCAACATTAACCCATACCCAACA
>NW_022111358.1:5265956-5275409 GCF_000313985.2 Echinops telfairi
AAGGGTTCATGAGGGAGCGGGGAGGGAGGGGGAAAAATGAGGAGCTGATGCCAGGGGCTTAAGTGGAGAGCAAATGTTTTGAGAATGATGAAGGCAATGAATGTACAAATGCGCTTTACACAATTGATGTGTGTATGGATTGTGATAAGCGTTGTATGAGCCCCTAATAAAATGATTTTTAAAAGAAAAGAAGAAAGGCCTGTGAAAATCACTCATTTCAGCACAGGCACCCTCTGTCTTTCCTAGCCACCATTCTTTTCTAATTGGAGGACAAGGTTCCCCTCCAAACCGCCTCACCAGTCCAAAGCAATCACTAGCAATTAGTCTATCAGTAGAGCAAAGAGTTTTCAGGGTGAAGTCACTCCGATTTCAGCTACTCAGGCCTGCTGCAGGGGTCAGCCTGATCCAGTCAGGCTTTCCAAAAGTTGCCTCTCTGTACTTTGTCGGTGTCTGATAACATTTCACTGAGAAACGGTTACTCCCTTGCTCTGAGACTCACCAGGTGCCCTCCTAGCAAGCATTGCGGGCTTGAGGTTCAGCCACTGCCCGTCAATCCCACAATGCTTCCTGCTTAGTCCACTCTTTCATAGGAATATCTTCCATAATTAGAGTTTTACAATAACAATTACTCACAGCTGAATCATCCAGTAGTTTCAATATCTCCTCCATATCCATCAGGAGATGAGGGAATCATTCCGTCGGGATTCTCCCTTGTCCTTTAATTTACAAGCCGATCACACAGGAGGCACTTAAGACAGCCACCCGATACTTTTATCTCCTGCCATTTCAGATGTACACGCCTAATTGCCTGTCCAGAGTCTCAAACCAATTCTTTGAAGAGACAAGTACGTATGCGTATGTTCTCTGGTCTGACGGATCTGTCATTCCAGGTGTAACTTTGCGCACCTGCACCCACAAGCAAACCCCAGGGTACGAAGCATCTTTCTTTTCAGTCAGGTGTGGTCAGCTCATTCTTAGCCCCCAGGGCCAGGTCCGGGGGTACCCGGGGTTCATGAATCCACACATTTCCTGGCACTCAAACCAGCCAGCCTCTTCTCTCTCTTTCCCATCTCTAGTCCCATGGGTGAGGTCCAAGGTGCCAAGGGAACCCGTCTGAACTCAATCTGTCTTTTCCTCGCTGCACCTTCCCCACTTCCACTCAGCAAATAGGCTCACAAGCAAGCACACCAGGCTGTCCCTTGGCTCCCTCAACATCCAGTGCTGGAAGGTGACGCTGATTGACCCACTGGGCTTGAACCTCAAACCTCAAAAGTCTATTTCTCTTGTCTTTCCTTCAAATGCAAATCTCCTGCTCTCAGAAGCACTGTTGAATAAGTCTGCATGTCTTTTCAAATGCAAAATTTCTGACTCAGAAAGCCCTCTGAAGGGTTCTGGATCTATACACAGGACTACTGAATTCAAACCAAATCCTAATCCCCCTTTGAGCATATATAATCAAGTATTAGCAAGAGGTAGAATATGCACTCTCTGTTGTCTCTAATACCTAATATTCATTTCCATTGTACATGAAGGCCTTTTACAACATTAGGTAGAAGAAGTGATTAATATCCATCATACAGTCAGATAAACACATAGCCCTACATCAATAACCCTTTAAAAAATATTCCAGTTTCATCTGGGCTACACTTTGACGATGAAAGCACTCCCCACCCAGTTTCACCCTGTGTAATGCTGTAAATTCCCTAGCCTGCTCCATGAAGCGACTCTCAGGACATAAGAGACATTGTCATAGCATGTTGATATAGTACCATCAAGTCAATTCTGACTCATAGGAACCCTATTGTACAGGGTAGAACTGCCCCTGTGGGTTTAAGAGACTACCACTCTACAGGAATTTAAAAACCTCATCTCTCTCCTGAGGAGGGGCTGATGCACTCAAACTGCTGACCTTTCAGTTAGCAGTCCAACGCCTAACCCCCTGCGCTACCATGGCTTCTTAAGCTGCCAACGGCTACTTTAAAAACACAGATGGACAGGCAAAGAGCACGGGGGAGCTAGGTTACTGGAGACAAACACCAGAACAGAAGGAAGGAGTCTGTTTACACTGGGTGGAGAATGTAACTCTGGTGGCTGACCCATTTGAGTAGACATTATTGAATGGGAACTTAATCTGTTGTGTAAACTTTCATGCAAAGAAAGAGAGTATTTTTTAAATGAAGTAAAGAAACATACAGAAGAGTTGAGCGTGGTTAGTCCATGAAGTTAATTAGCTAACAAACGATCACTCAAACGGTTTGTATTTCCAATGTGCCCTATCTCCCCCTCTTTATTTCCTATTCTTACTATAATTCCCTCTGTTGTTAAATAAACTGTACAACTTCACCTTTAAAGACAAGTAAATATAGCAGCTCCCCCAACTGGGAAAAGAAGAAGGAGAAGAAGGAGAAAGAAGGAGAAGTAGAGGAGGAGGAACAGTCAATCTTCTGCTGAGGTGGAGAAGGAATGACTTCGTGCAATAAGATGCTGGTGGGAATTTAGCAACTAACTGCTTCTCCACTTTCACCAGATTCTCCTTATTTTAACCTCCACTGCCTTCTCACCTCTAGAGGTACTTGTGGCTTTCAACGACTGCGTGGTCTGAGAATTCGGTGGTGAGAGTGTGGTGGGTTCCTAGTTGCTGTTTCAGATTCCGCTTCCCGTCTCTCTGAGGTCACTGGGCCATTGCTCTCGTCTCTCACCAGGGCACTGTGGTTGGCCCCGCTCCCAACCCCCCTGCCCCTCTTAGTTAAAAAACAACCAAACGATTATTTGAGCTAGCAACAACGAGGAGGAGAAGAAAATGTGCTGAATTGATGGTGGGGATGATCGCACACATCTTCTTAAGATCAATGAATGATTCAATTGTACTATATGTGAAATATATGCCCCTGAAACTATTTTAAAACTATGGTTTGGAGCATCTTTGCTGTACTTTTAATGAGGTTTTGAGTAGACAAGTGATTAATAGTACAGTGAACCCTCGCCACTTCGCGTTTCGACTTCCGCGGCTTCACTCTATCGCGGTTTTTGCGTAACAGCGCATGCTCTGTCATTACTGCCACTGATTGGCTCATACTGTACATGCTTCTGTCTGCATCTCTACGTATCGGAGCTACGTATCAGATGCATTTTTGCTTTTGTACAGTGTACTGTAATTGTTTGCGAGTGTAATGGTGACTAAAGGGTGTTTTTTCATGTCCTCTATGCTCTAACTACGAAAATATTTGATTTACAAATAAGGAATCCTACTTCGCGGAATTTCATTTATCATGGTAGGGTCTAGAACCAATTAACCGCGATAAACGAGGGTTCACTGTATATGTTGTAGTAATTTACTTCTAAAACTCACTTCCTTATCTCTCCTCTCAGTTTGTTTTAGAAATTATGAACTTCATTTCTCTTCTTTCAGAATGTTAACAATTTAACATGCATATGCTTTACAAGGTCTAGACCATTGGGTCTCTCCCATTCTCCTTAACACTAATCATAGGCTTGTGGCTGCAGAGGCAAATTGACCCCAGGTCAGCAGGCCAGTCTTGTGCTCTCTGATGACTCCCGGGATAAGCAGGCAACCTGGCAGGCTCAAGTACAAAGAACTGAAGGTCAACGCGCCAGAGGCCTGATCTGGACCCAGCAAAATGTAAGGGAAGCTTTTCTATAGCTTCTACTTATATGGAAAGCAGACCACACACTGGAAGAAATCTTATCATGGGGACTTACTAGATTTTAATAGCCAAAACACTGAGAATCTGGTCCAGCCAAGTTGACATAAAACCTTAACTACCATGCTCCTAATTATACATTACTATTATTGTAGAATTAGGGATGTGGTCGTTATTGTAATTATTATATTAATATTATAATAGGATATCAGATATAATATTATATTTATATTATTACATTATTTCATACAGCCATTATTTACTCTGATTTACCCACATACTTACAAATTTATTTAACACAACTTTTTATTTCATTCTAAATATTTCTAGGGCCTCTTATCCCCCATGGTTCTGTTTGTGAATATGATGATCTGTATTTTTCATATATTCTGGAAAATTCTCAGTCTGTATCTCTCTAAAATTTGTGTCAACCTATTCTTCTCCACGAATCGAGATTACACCTATGGAAAAAAAAAAAAGATTACACCTATGTTAAACTTCATGATTTGTTCTAACCTCTAGATTTCTTAATCTCAATTTTATTTTTCTCATTTTATTTATCTCTGTGCTGAAAACTTCAAAATTGAATATTTTTTCAGTTCTATTTTTTAACTCACTAATTTTCCTCTTTATCTGGGTCTAATTTATACAAATGATATTTAACTTGTCCTCTGAATTAGTTTTTATAAAAAATAAAATAAAACTCGATTTATGTATTTTTTTAATTAATTGAAATAGGTATGAGAAAGTAGGGTGAAAGAGGATATATGGCTAAGAAAACATTTAATGAGATAGATTTAGCTTACCTAAATAGTAACCAAAAAACAGAGGGGAGATGTAGGGAGCAAGAGAAAGAGATTTGTTCAGACACTGTATCATTCGTCCCTGTGGAGTAAGAATGATTTTTAACATGTACTGGATCATTTAATCATTTGTGCTTACTCAAGGTTCTTAATGGCAGTCCACAAAACCCAAGATAACTAACTGAAGCATAAAAATGGTTATTATGAGATATCAAATCACACCAAGAATTCCTGGGAGACTCAGGGAACTGAGGAGAGGAGTTAAACGATCAGTCCAAGCGGCAAGAACAACATGGGCGGGGAGCATGACTCACTACACCACTGAACTTGTCTGGTGGAAGCATTACTGTCGCCACAGCTTACTGCCTGATCCCTGAACCACTAAAGCCTGAGCCCTGAAGCGCATTCCCGGATTCCCCCCAAATAACCACTGTGCTTTACATAATCTTCAAACCAGCAGAGGGTGGTCCTGCCACCATCGCTCTCTCCAGCTGCCTGAACTTCAGGGGACTTGCTCATTGTAGCGAATGAAAGTCTCAAAA
Source organism: Echinops telfairi (assembly GCF_000313985.2). Taxonomy (NCBI): domain Eukaryota; kingdom Metazoa; phylum Chordata; class Mammalia; order Afrosoricida; family Tenrecidae; genus Echinops; species Echinops telfairi. The sequence continues at coordinate 5,270,964 of NW_022111358.1, forward strand.
ATGTAGACAGCAAGGCAAGCTAGAAACGGATTGGAAGAGGGCTGGGTAAGCTGATCTGTAGGCCCTGCTACACCGGGAATTTCACACCTGGTGGTAAGAGAGACAGACGTAGCCCTGGTGCGCAAGTGACTGAAAGACTCTGAAGAGAGACCAGTTTCAGTAAAGATGCCAGCCAAGAACATTGTATGCCGCAGTTCTGCTCTCCCGTAGGACCGCTACGCACTGAGTTGATGGGAAGGCTCTTACACTCTCACCTGTGGGCACGATGAGTCAAGGTTGATGTGGTGGCACCTGAGGATACCAGCAGAAAAGGTCGAGTAGACTGTTCATGGAGTCAATGTCCAGCAGCGGTGGACATGGTAAGAGCCGTCCCTAGCAGGGATGACCGCCCTGTCCCAAAAAGACAGTCCCTGGGCAAGCTGTGGCTGTGGTCCCTGCTTACTCGTCAGGTCTCGGTTTCCACTTACGTGAACTTCTCCATGACCTTCACACACATATATATTTACAGTGAACCCTCGCCACTTCGCGCTTCGACTTCCGCGGCTTCACTCTATCGCGGTTTTTGCGTAACAGCACCCACTGCCTACACCCGCTCCTTCAGAGGAAAAAGACGGCGACCCACCTGTAGAGTACATCCCTTAAGTCATTTCATAGGCTATTGATTACAGTATTTGTAAGAACTATGTATAATAATACTGTATGTGAAATATGTAATACTGTAAACTAGGTGCCATAAATAATATAATAAATAATAAATGATAATTGTAACGTCCAAAATGTTTTACTGTATTTTCCCTTTTTCGTTTAATAAATTGGGTAATACGAGTGTAATGGTGACTAAAGGGTGTTTTTTCATGTCCTCTATGCTCTAACTACGAAAATATTTGATTTACAAATAAGGAATCCTACTTCGCGGAATTTAATTTATCACGGTAGGGTCTAGAACCGATTAATCGCAATAAACGAGGGTTCACTGTACATTGTTTTATTGGCATATAATTCACACACCATGCAATTCGGTGGTCTGAAGATATATTGTAAAGTCGTGCAACCATCCTCACAATCAATTTTAGAACATTGTCTTCATTCTTGTACCCGTGATCATGAGGTCTCCGTTAGCCGCCAATCTGTCCTACCCTAACCCTAAGGAACTATCAATCTAGTTACTGTCACTCAAAGTCCTTAGCCAGAATCTCATATAAGGAAGATCACACCCCCCCCCCAAATGACAACAAAAATAGAGTGCAGGAAAACGGCTATCCCAAAGCAAGTTGAAGGTGATAGAAACTAGAGAAAATTAAAAATGCCCTCTCTCCTGTAGCTTTGCTGTTCTTTCCCTCCATTGAAGAGACTTAAATGTTCTTCTTCATTCTTTTCAGGTTTGCTACTGGCTCTCCTCTTCCCCAGGAAGGTCTTTTGGCTCTGTATATTTAACCTACATTTTATTTTATTTTAAAAATCATCTTATTGGGGCTCTTACAGCTCATAACATTCCGTACATCAATTGTAACAAGCATATTTCTACATATGTTGCCACCATCATTTACGAAATATTTACTTTCTATTTGAGCCCTTGGTATCGGCTCCTCTTTTTTTCCCCCTCCCTCCTTCCCCCGCTGGTGACCCCTTGATAAATTATGAATTATTATTGTTTTCATATCTTACACCAACTGCTGTCTCCCTTCACCCACTGTTGCTCATCTCCCTGGGGGTGGGGATTATGCATTGACCATTGCAATTGGTTCCCGCTTCCACCCCTCCTCCCCCAACCTTTCCTCTACCCTCCTGATAGCGCTACTCCCATTTCTGTTCCTGAGGGGTTTACCTGACCTGGATTCTGTGTGTTGTGAGCTCTTATCTGTCCCAGTGTACATGCTCCAGTCTAGTCAAAATGCAAAGGCAGGACTGTGGTCATGATAGTAGGGGGTGAGGAAGCCTCAAAGAACCAGAGGAATATTGTGTGTTTCATCGGTGCTAAACTGTGCCTTGGTTGACTCATCCCTTCCTTGTGACCCTTCTGTGAGCGGATGTCCTATTGTCTACAGATAGGCTTTGGATCTCTGCTCTGACCCTCCTCGTTCTCAACAATATGGTTTGTTTGTTTGCTTGTGGTCTGGTGCCTGTTACTTGATTCCGTCAATACCTCATGCTCACACAGGCTGGGATGCTTCTTCCATGTGAGCTTGTTGCTTTTCTGCCAGATGGCCCCTTGTTTAACTTCAAGTCTTTAAGACCCAAGATGCTGTATCTTTTAATAGCCGGGCACCATCAACTTTCTTCACCACATTTGAAGACACATTTTGTCTTCAGCGGTCCTGTAGGGAGGGTGAGCATCACAGAATGCCAGGTTGTTAGAACAATTTATTTTTCACTTATCAGGATGTTGTTGATCCATTTGGGAGGATTTTATTTGCTTAAACTCAGGTGTCATCCAAACGGAAGGCTGTCATTTTTGACCTTCATCAATAAGTGATTGGGGGCAAGTATGGCTGTGTTGTCTGCTTATAAAACCCCAGAGCACAAGACTTTTCACCCACTGGCCTTTGATTGTCTTGTATTTGGCGTCATTGCATGTGTTCTGTGAATCTGAAGAGGAATGTATAGACTGGTATAGGACATATGGGCTAATATCGGACTTATGGACTTGATCTGGACTGGGCTGGCTGTTTTCGCAATATGCCATTGCTCTTTTATGTAAAACTCTTTCTTATACACATTTGAATATTCGTGGATTTGTTTCTTGAGTCAATCCGAATGAATACACGAATTTATTCCCCCCCCCCCCCCGCCCTTTCCCTGGCCCCTATTTTGGCTGATGCTTTTTGTGACCTGTTTTGTTTCATGCGTTTGAAGTGAACTCCAAGTCTGTTTCAGTTGTATATTTGTTCCTTTTTTCTAGCCATTCAGACCCATATTTAGGTCCACAGGGGAAGGAATCTAGAGGAGTTTTTAAAAAGTCTGCGAGTCGTCTCCTCTCTCTCAGGAAGCATATTCTGTGTAGTTACACAGCCCATCACAACAAATGAAATCAGTAATAATATCCTCTGAAACGCCCCATAAACGTGGTCCTCTTTCATTTTCTTTCCCTCCCTCCCTCCCTCCACCCCTATCATTTCCTAGCGTCCCCTCTCCCTGTTCCTGCCCCTATCCCTGGCCTCCTACTGGTCTTCAAAGTCTTAGCTTTGGGTGTAAAACCCACATTTCTTAATGTTTGTTTTCCCTTATATTAACGCGACCTGTTGGGAAACTCTGCTCCTACTCCAAGATCATTAAGGCCGTCTCCTATGTCTCCAACTAAAAATCTTCATTTTTTTGGTTTTGTTTTGTTTTTAATCACTTGATCAGGCGCTCTTACTGATATCATCACATTCGATCGTTCAATCCCATCAAGCCGTATTATGCAGCTGCCACCACAATCCGTTTCAAAACACGTGCTTTCTTCTCGAACTCCTTGATGTCAGCTCCCCTGCGTCCCCTCCTCCTCCCACCATACCCCTCCCCAGGGACCCTCATTCATTTTGCTTGTAATCTTTATTCTTCAAAACGGAATTTGATTGTCTTCCCTTTTACGGCACATCTAGACTTGATTTCTGTGTCAAGTTTAATGTCTATATTCACATTCCTGCTTTTCCAACACTCTTCCGATTGACCCAGCATCACTTATTAAGGAGAACATTCCTGGGGATGGGATTTTAAGAAACATTGTGAGGGTTTATGAAGGGGATTTGGGTAGACGTGCGTGTTTGCGAGCTTTAGATGGTTAGTGTGGTGCAGTGTGGCCTTTTGCCTTGATTCTTTGGGGGGAGGGGGTGGGAGCCAGAGAGATTTTCTCCCTAAGCCTCGAGGGGCTAGCGTTGCCCTAGTTTCTGGGGTGATTGGCATGCCCTGGGTAAGCTGAAAACTGGGTGGTTTTGAGAAAACATTCTAACTCCGGAAATCCAGATTTCTGGGGCCATGGGGTTGAGATGGCCCATGCGCCCTGGTGAGTCCTTTTGAACGTTGAGTCTCTAAGGAACTGTTTGACTAAAGTCACCTCCGAGTCAAACAATAGCCCAGTGGACAGCTTGGTCCGTGCGCAGGCAAGTAGATCAGTAGTTTGCGTGACACGTGCTTTTGAGAATTTCAGTGCGCTCCTGCAGGAGCCTGTTTTGTCAGGACTCCACCTCTAGAGCCTGCAGTCCTCATCCCTTCTGCAGAACACTTTCCCAGGTACTTCTGGGCTGATGCCCCTGATCAGAATCATTTTACCCACCAGAAGCTAACTTCTGGGCTTCTCTGTGTATGTCGGCTTCTGACACGGTGACACTTTTTTTTTTTTAAACTTTTTTTTTTTTTATTATTTTATTTTTTAAACATTTTATTAGGGGCTCATACAACTGTTATCCCAATCCATACACACACCAATTGTGTAAAGCGTATTTGTACATCATTTCTCAAAACATTTTC
>NW_022111358.1:5277809-5306977 GCF_000313985.2 Echinops telfairi
CAAGAATGTTTGTATATAGTAGCTTTTTCCCTATACCCCTTTTGCATTTTTTTTTTTGTTGCTTACCTCAGTGGACTCATGTTGTACTTGTCCTTTTGTGCCTGACTTACTTCACTTAGCATGATTTCCTCACGGTGACACTTTTTATCGGGTTCTGGGCTGCAGGTCTATTTTACTCGCGGTGCAGGATTGCATCTGCATCTGCAAACCGAGTGACAGCAGCCTACTATGCAAATGTGTGACCGTGGTCCACCAAGAGGAGATTGATCAGTTTGGGGCCCTGGAGGGAGAGCTATGCCTTGAATGGACTGTAAGCCTCCTGGTCAATGCAGCCAACCCCACTGAGGTGCGCAGACGGGAAGGGAGAGAAGACCGAAAAGAGGCAAAGGGAGGTGAGAGAAGAGGCAGAGAGCTGCCACCGGGTCAAGGGCTAGAACCAGAAGACGGCAAGAGGCCCCACAGGGGAAGCAGAGTTGGCGGGGATGGCAAAAACCAACGGGCAAAACGCAGCTGAGAGAGCTGACCAAAACTGCTCTGTTGGCTCTGAGCTGGGTCGGTTAGCTGTGGAGGGCAGATGACAGGGAGCCTGAGAGCCAGGCCTGTCCTGAGGGGGCTGAGGAGAGAGCGGAAGCATGCAGCACCGGGGGAAGAACCTGAGGACCGGCACAGGAAGGCGGAGCTAAGAGAGCGGCCCTGACCTCACGAAGAGAAGGCTACGTTCTCCTCTTCAGGGAGGCTGTCTTTCCGGCATGCTTCTGGATCCAATTCTGAGCTGCCTTGTTCCTTCCTTCCTAAACCACTTCCTTCTGAATAGGGTCTGCAGGTTCTGGGTGGCCATCGCAGTGGATTCGCGAAGCCCGCAGAGACGTGGAGAGCGCCTGAGTGGGGAGAAAGGTTGGAGGCATGTCTGACCTTCACCTTGGCATCCGCTTGGTGCTGCTGGGGATGCTCCTGAAAGAACTGGTACCATTGAAGAGCTTCAGGAGCTACTGGACCGAGACTGATGGTGCTTCGAAGTTCACTTCGTTCTATGATTGAGTACTGCGTACGTGTCTTTAAGAGATTTGGACTCATTTCTCATGGGTAAAATGTGGGATGTTTAAGACCTGAGCCTTACAATCTAGAATGCAATCAGCAGACACTCGCTGGACCCCCAAATCTTTACCATTAAATCCACAGGAGGATCTGAGCAGCTCTGCGGGGAGACTAGGAGGCCCTAGTTAGGGAGGGACCTGAGACTAGTTTTAAAAACTGGGTTTTAAATCTATCTACCTTGATGCTTGTCTGGCATATCTAGTGCTGCTAGACCAGAAAGACTACAAGGGGTCAGTACTTTTTAACAAACAGAAACGTATTTTCCCAGAGGGTAGAAATCTGGAGTTCAGGGATTGCTGGTAACATAGTGGGTTACACATTGAGCTACTAACCTCAAGGTTAGCAGTTCAAACCCACCGGCCACTCCTCTGAAAAAGATAAGGCTTCCTACTCCTGTGAAGACGGACAGTCTCAGAAACCCCCAGTGGCAGTTCCACTGTGTGCTATAGGGTCATTACGGGTGGGGATCAACGCGATGGCAGTGAGTGTAAGTGTGTTGCTAACTCTAGGGGATTTGAATCGCGAGCCTGGTGAAGAATACTGACAGCACCGTGGACTGCCCAAAGAACAAAGTACAGCCGGAAGGCTCTGTAGAGGCAACGATGGTGAGGCTCTGTCTCAAGTCCTTTGGACACGGCATCAGGAGAAAGTAGCAAGGCAGCTGGGTCCACATGGAGAGACCACAAAAAGGAGGAAGCCCCTCCGCAAGGTGGCGTGACATCGTAGCTGCAGCAATGGGCTCAAACCTGAGACTAATCGGGAGATGGGCCCAGGACCAGGTGGTGTCCCCTGTGTGGTCCACCGGGCGGGGCGTGGGGGCAGACTCAGAGGCACCTGACGACAGGGGAAGGCGTCTCCTGTCTGCGTGGAGGAAAGGTCCTTGACCCTTCAGCTTCAGTGGCTCGGTGCCCTGGCAGTCTCCACTGGGCACAACATCTGTTTTTCCTCTCCCGTGCTTCCTGGTTCCTAGGTCTAATCTGCCCTTTTCACAGCTCAAAGGTATTTGCTTTAGGACACACCCTACGCTGATGTGGCCTCATTAGCATAATGAAGAAAACCCAGTCCCCAAGTAGGATTACATCTGTAAGTATAGGCTTTAGAATTTACAACATATATTTTGGTGAAAACAATTCCATTTCTAGGAGTAGGCAGTGGTTCTCAACCTTCCTAATGCCGCGACCCTTTCATGCAGTTCCTCCTGTGGTGGTGACCCCACAAATAACATTTTCATTGCTACTTCGTCACTGTCATTTTGCCACTGTTATGAATCGGGCGACCCCTGTGAAAGGGTCGTTCGACCCCCAAAGGGATTGTGACCCACAGGTTGAGAAACACTGATTCAGTGGGTGCAGCCATGATGTCAGGAAGCCCCCTGCCTACAATCCCCCAAAACCCGCCAGTTGCTAATTCTGCCTCCCATCTCTTGTTAGCCATGGGTTCTCTGGGCTTCCTTCCGCACCTGTAAACTGGGGATACGCACAAGAATAAGGAGTGGCACAGCCCATCTTGTGAGGATGCCCACAAGAAGGAGCTTGGAAGTGGCAGATGGCGGGTGGACGGCTGAGGGGCTCTGGGGAGGAGGCATGCTATGTCAAGGCAGGAGAAGGGTGAGAGGTCTTGTGTGGGCAAAGATGAGCCTGGAACAGGGGGGCCTGCCTGCTGAGAAGGAAAATCCTGAAAGAAAGCCACATGGGGAAGTGTTTCCATGCTCACGTGTCTGTGCGGTTCTCCCCAGTGCAGTGACCCGGAGAGACAAGAGGGCCGTCCCTGGTAGGGCCCCTCTCACTGAGCTCACATTCTGGAGCTGTTCTGGGGTCACGTGTTTGTGGGTTCAAATCAATGGCAACCTCTATAATGTCTTGAAACTTTAGACGTCTTTATTCAGCTGCAGCTGGGCTGCCAGGAAGCTCAAAGAGCTTCCCTAAGCTGCAGCTTATAAAGACAGAAACCACAGAAAATCATTCGGCTCATTTGTTAGAGGCTTAAGCAAGCGTTTGACAGAAACAGAAAGCCAAAATTCATGGATTAACTGAAACATCAAAAAAAGGGAACAATATTAAAGAATAACAAGATTAATTACGACCTCCTGATTTCCGGGTACAGTAGAGGGCAATTTGAAATCAATCACTATTTGGGCTTTCTGAGATAGGAGGGGGAAGCGGGCAAGTCAGCAAAATTGAATTACTTTGGTTAGCTTGCCTCATCATGTGGTTTGCCTAATGGGATCGTTCATTCCTATCTTTCTGGGACTTACTATTACATAAATCAGCTCATTTAGAAACAAACAAAAAGACTTCGGTCTTGACAATTCTTTGGAAAATATGCTTGCCTAGGGCCCAGGGCTCACTCTCAGGATGTCTAGATCTTTGCGAGGTGGGGCAGCGCTGTGATACCAGGTATGACCACTGGGAGGCAAGCAAGAGCAGCTTGGGCCAAGTTAGGCGAGGAGAGCCATCAGGGCGAGGAGATCCATAAGACAGAGAGGGTCACCTGAGACTCCTAGCCCACAGAAAGCAGGGAAGCCTCCCAAGCACAGGGGTTGGAATCTTGCTTCTGAGATCAGACCCTGACACTAACTGCTGGCCAGTGAGCACTGGACGCTCACATTTCGTAAGTCCGAGCCTGTTCCTTAGTGGGGTCTGCTCTGAACAGACAGGTTCCCTAGGGCCACAGGTTGGCGGCCCAGCTGCCTTTTAGGACCACTTGTCACACAGGGCTGTGTTGCTTAGAAAAGAGTCATGGGTGAACCCTGTTGGTGCCTGATGCAAACTTGCCCTTTATCAAGAAGGGAGGGAAGGGGAAGGCATCCACTCGATGCTGTACAACACCGAGACAAGGCTGCGACGGAGCAGCAGGCCCTCCCCAGGAAGGAGCGAACCTCCAGAAAGTCCAGTGGAGACCAGGGGAGGGGAGCCTCTACACTGCAGAGGAAGCACCGACGTTTCTGTCAGTGGGTGTGGTGGGTCAAAGGGGAGGAGCAACCTCACATCGGGAAGGGGTCAATGCTGAACAATAATCATAGGGAAACTAAGGGGAGAATAAACCCGGTTCTATGGTCCTGGGCAGACACTTCTCTCCTGTTTCTACCCAACCCTCGTGAAACTGCACCATGGACCGGGCACTCTGATGACCTCAGACGCTGGTCTTACAGGGTCCAGGACATCCCCCAAGGGCCACAACAGAAGGGCTCAGCATGGAAGCTTCACTGAATGAACAGGGCCCCACCTCCAAACTACTTAGACCCTTGGACTTAGGATTGAAGTGTCCTAATGGGAGGGGGTGCAAGAACGGCCACCCCAAGGCTGTGAAAATGGCAGTCGTTGGATCTTGGGTGGAGCCCCTAGCTTAGTGGGTGTCCAACGAAAGGAGACCCAGAACCACCATATACTTGGTGCCTCAGGTTTTGGTCTGAGACGAAAATATCTGCCCTTTTAAGAGATGATCCAGGACATTTCCCCCCAGCACTCACTGTGAACAGAGCGTCATCAATTAAGAAATCAACCTGTACAAGACAACAACTCGTGGATTGCACCTTGCAGTTGGATTGTACTTGAATAACCTCCTCATATCAAGAGTACCTTAATTTGTATGCCATTGGGTAAGTTATTAAGGTCATCAATTCAATCCCCTTATACCCTAAGGAGATGATTGACAATGTTTTTCTTTTTTGTTTCTTTGTTTTTATTTTGTTTGTTGTTGTTGCTCTCATCGATTCTGGTTTTGTTTATTGTTTTTGTCATAATGTGAACACCAAATAGACCAGAGTCATTCGTAACCTGGAGACAGGCTCCCACGTAACTCTAGCCCTAATCCAAGAACAGTCAGTTCTTATAACATGGCCCCTTCACAGAGAGAACCCTGAAGATAAGGAGCTATAGCAAAGTGTGGGGAAGAAAGCCGGTGGTGCCCAGCTACCAATCGGCATAGTGCCTGGTGTCTTAAAGGCTTGAATTCGAACAAGCAGTCATCTCCACCAGGAGTCAACTAAATCCACATGGTTTTGGGGAACAGTGGAGACATCAGTGGATGCGGGAGAAGGGAGGGAGCATTAGAACTGATTGTGATGATGTATATACAACTCTCTTTAGAGTGCACCATGGAAGGGTGTAATAGGTTACCCAGGGAGAAGGAGGAAGAGATTTTGCTTAGGAGACATTGAGCTCATGTTAAGGGTGGTGGGACTGTTTGGAGAGAGATAGCAATAATGGTTGTACAACAGGAAGAGTGTGATAGTTACACAATTTCATGCCAACTGGATAAATAAGAATGAAGGGGTGGAGTCTAGCCTGTCAATCAGGTCACAGCCTGCCGATGTCTCTTGTGGGTGTCGCCTAATCATGAGGATTCTGGGAACTTCCTCTCTTTCTCTCTGGAGGTGGGACACACACTCTCTCTACTTCACTTTTCTGTGGACAAGCCAGATGGAACCATGCTGATGGCAGCCAGAGCCTGGTGATGCTTCCACCACCACTGGACCCACAGGACTTTCCACCGACTGGCCTGTGAGCTTCCTGTATTCAGCATCATTGCAGGTGCTGCATGAGTCTGAATTGGAATTCATAGGCTAATATAGAATTCATGCGTGTGTTAGTTACATAATCTGGTGTCAATTTGGGACTTGAGAGGATTAAAGGTGAAGGGGTGGAATCTAGTCTGTTAATTGGGCCACAGCCAATGAGGCCTCTGTGTGAGCATGACCTTCTCCTGAGAATTCGGGGAACTCTTGGATTTCCTCCTTGGAGAAGAGAGAAACACACACTCTCTCTCTATGCTGACTCCCTGGAGAGATGCTCTACTGACAAGACACATGAGACTATGCTGATAGACCCCGGACCCTGGGAGCTGGAAGAGCCACGTGGAGACCCAAGCCAGTACTGAGATGCTTCTACCACCACTGGATCCACAAGACTTTCCACCCAATGGCCTGTGATCTTCCTGCATTCAGCATCACTGCATGTGTTTCGTGAGTCTGAAAAGGACTTTATAGATTGGTATCAGACCTATGGGCTAATATCGGACTTATGGACTTGATCTGGACTGGGCTGGGAAGTTTTCTCGATATACAACTGCTCTTGTATATAAAATTATCTCTTACACACATATACGTGTTTATGAATTTGCTTCTCTAGTCTACGCAGACTGATGCAATGGGCTAATATTGAACTTATAGACTTGAATTGGACTGGGCTGGAATGTTTTACTGATACATAATTACTTCCTGATATAAAATTCTCTCTTACATATATATGAATGTTTGTGGATTCGTTTCTCTAGTCAACCCGGACTAACACAGAGTTTAATCAATGGCACTGAATTATACATGTAGAAGTTGTTGAATTGGTGAATATTTTGTTTTGTTTATTTTTTCCAAAATTGGCGGGGTGGTGGAGGAAATTACATGAATAGCAATGAATGCAGAAAAAAAGAAAATGTTCTAAAATTGATTGTGGTTAATGAGAGTAGCGATACCAGGAAGGGAAGGAGAAGGTGGGGGAGGAAGGGGGAACCGATTACAATGATCTACACATAACCCTCTTCCTGGGGGACAGATAACAGAAAAGTGGGTGAAGGGAGACATCGGACAGTGTAAGACATGAAAAAATAATACTAATTTATAAATTATCAAGGGTTCATGAGGGAGGGAGGGGGAAAATGAGGAGCTGATACCAAGGGCTCAAGTAAAAAAAAATGTTTTGAGAATGATGATGGCAACAAATGTACAAATGTGCTTGACACAATGGATGTATGTATGGATTGTGATAAGAGTTGTATGAGCCCCCAATAAAATGATTTTAAATTTTTTAACAAAATGGTTGTAGTAAAGATTGTACAACTCTTCTTGATATGGTCGAACTATTGGATTGCATATGTAGATGAAGTGTCAATAAAACTATGTTAAAACTAAATAAAAAGTTACCCTTTACATATGGCAGCTTTCCTATGCCAGAATCTCACCCAAGTCAAGACAACAGAAGGACGGCATGGACAGCGTGTCCCCCATGAGCAGTAGTCAGCTGACCCTCTGATGAGGCCATCTTGCTGTGCCAGTTGGGTCAAGGTGCCTGCTGAGGGTGGCCTGGAGGGACTGCCCTGCACAGTGTCATCACAGTTTCCTTGCTGTTGGTGGAACTGTGGCCCAGACAGCCAGTCGCCTATGTTCCGGGAACTAGAATCTTGAGTGTAAAGAGAGAAGGAGTTGCCACTAATGGTAGGGGCCCATGAAAGCATGGTGGTGTCTGTGGGGCAGATACCCAGAACTGCGGATTCCTGTTCTGCTCGTGACCCGGCTGTTCAGTTTTTTGTGTTTTTGGGTTTTTGTTTGCAGTTGGAGAGTTACCTTCCCAGAGCCTTCAAACCAGTTCCTTTAAAAATATAGCCAGTGTTTGTTTCTGTATCATACAACCAGAGACCCCCCGGTGATGTAGATGGTCTGAACCTAACAAGGTGCCGTTATCTATAGAAGTGTTTGTGTGGGCCTGAAATTGGTCCCAAACCACTGGCATCAGGGCCAGATTGTGGAAACGGCCGAGGGGAGCGCATGCGGCCAGAGCTGGGTGCTTCTCAAGAAGAACACAGTCGGAGCCCTTCCGCCTCACACCCACGGCTTCGTCACTGGAAGCAGGGAACTGGAAGGAGCACGTGACGCCCATGCTGTACCCTGCAGGGGTGCTCTGCTCTGGCGAAAAGGGGACCAGGAGGAGGAAGAGAGACATCCCATCAAAGGGGTCGTTTAAGCAACGGAGTTGTTCAGCCTGGTGCGGAGAGGCATGCTGCCCTAAAAGATCACTCTTAGGAACGGGGTTGTCCCCCACCCCAGAACGTGCTAGAATCCTGACGCTTCTACCCTGGCTTGGATCTGAGAGGTGCAAACAGTTGGCACCCTTGGCTCCTACCCACATCTGGAGGTTAAGTTCACCCAGAAGCAAATCCTGACGATATATTCCCCCCAAATCAGTCATTGAAAATGCCGTAGAGCACAATTCTACTCGGACACACACGGGGATGTCATTAGTTGCCTCAAAGACACCTGGTTAGTTATATCAGTGAATGGAATTTGGGTTGGAAATAAAATTTTCTTTGTTATATAAATTAGGTCATACCTGAGTAGGGTTCATTCTAAATCTAATCATTTCTAAGTTATAAAAAGAGTAGTGACAGTGGTTTAGATTCTATACCATCAGCTCAGTTAATGGTAATACAAATAGAACTACCACATGTCCCATGGGGATGATTTATAATGTCCTTCAACAAAATAACAACGACGTCTTTAAGATGAACCAGGGACATATATGTAAACCATAGATATGTGAATTGATTTTGAGCCCCGACTTAATCATAGCCCTAATCTAAGAACAATTAGTTCTAATAACATGGCCCTGCCCAATATCTACCCCACCTCCCAACCCATGAAGTGATCACTGAAGATACAGGTGCTATAAGAAAGAACAGCATCTGGGGTCTTAAAGGTTTTTCTTGAAATACTCAGCTAGCTAAGTGAGAGACCAGCTAAATAGAAGCACACCAGCCTGTGTGATCCAAGAACTGAAAATAATAAAATCCAATCCCTTAGGAGGTAATGGTATTTGAGCTTAAATTCTAAACACCTGGCTTGCAGAAGTCTATGGATGACAGTGGAAATCCAAAACCCATTCTCAGGGCCCTCCATGTAGATTAAGCCTCTGCTGAAATCGCTTTGACTCTGGACCAGGGACAGCCAAGAGAGGCATTGTTAACAGACAGCGTGCACTGTAGGACGGATGACTGCAGCTGCGAGTAGGTCAAAATGCTACACCTTGCCATTGGTCTCCCTCCCGATCCGACGGACAATGGATCCAGTCTTGGTATTTTCTGCTTTGTTTTTGACTGGGGGTTTTCTTTGCTTTCATCCTGTCATTGTTGGGCCGGTTGTATTTTACCTTGACTTTGTATGCTTTTCTGTCTATGAAACCCAGATTAGGGAAACCCGTAGAGACAACACTGGATTGATAGATTCAAAGGGATTGGTAGGGGAAGCGGGCGGGAACTGGGGAGCGAACACTGAGCTCAAGAAGGAAGGAATGTCCTGGAACAGACTGTGGTGATTCAAGCTGATTCATCAACCCTCTGATGAATGTGATTCAACCGCTGAAATGTCGGAGGTGTGAATTGTATATCGGTGAAAGCTATTAAAAATAAAATAATTTAAAAATTTGGGGAGTAGATTAGACACAGAAGTACAGGTGCGCGTGCGTGCATGGAAGCCACATGACACGGAGATGGAGGGCTTGCTGAGGAAAGCACCTGGGCCACCAACAAGGAAGGAAATACAGGCTGAGATCCCGACGTGGATATTTGGCCTCACTAATTGCGAGAAAATACATTTCTGTCTTTCTTTTTCTTTTCTTAAAATCGTTTTATTGGGGCTCATACGACTCTTATCACAATCCATGCATACATCAATCGTGTAAAGCACTTTTGTACATTCATTACCCTCACCATTCTCAAAACATTTGCTCTCCACCTAAGCCCCTGGTATCAGCTCCTCATTTTTCCCCTTCCTTCTTGCTCCCCCCTCCTTCATGAACCCTTGATATGTCTCCCTTCACCTACTTTTCTGTTGTTCATCCCCCAGGAAGGAGGTTATATGTAGATCCTTGTAATCACTTCCCCCTTTCTACCCCCTTCCCTTCTCCCTCCCGGTATCACCACTCTCACCAGTGGTCCTGAGGGGTTCATCTGTCCCGGATTCCCTGTGTTTCCACTTCCTATCTGCACCAGTGTACATCCTCTGGTCTAACCAGGTTTGTAAGGTAGAATTGGGATCATGAGAGTGAGGAGGGAGGAAGCATTTAAGAGCTAGAGGAAGGCTGTGAGTTTCATCAATGCTACACTGCACCCTGAGTGACTCATCTCCTCCCCACTACCCCTCTGCAAGGGATGTCCAGTTGTCTACAGATGGGCATTGGGTCCCCATCACGCGCTCCCCTCATTCACGATGATAAGATTTTTTTTCCCTTTGGTGCTTGATACCTGGTCCCCTGGGCCCTTTGTGACCACACATGCAATTTCTATTCTTTCAAGCCACCTCTTATGTTTCCGTGTTACAACAACCCGAGGTAACTAAGAAATCGCTCTTTCAACTTTCCAACAATTATTACGGCCCGTTGGGCACTGCTAATCACGTGAGTTCTCAATGGCTTCCGCAGGTGACACTGTCCGAGGAAGTGACACCAAATGTCTGTCTTGCACATTTTTGTCTGTCAGCAGAAACGTATTATTCTTTATTTCAAAATTCTCTGTTGTAGTTAGTTGTCGCAACAAAACGTTTTTCATAAGCCCAGCCTGCATGTATCGACATCCCTGTGAGTTCAAGGCTAACGAAGACTCTATGGTAAGCTACATTTTGAATTTTCTAATTCACTCCTGTCAGAGTTGTCATTAGTACCCAATTACAAGGACATTTCAAATCCCACGGTCTCATCTGCCCCCACTATTGTAATTTAAAGGGGTCAGTTTGCTAATTATTTATTGTAGTGGGGTACCTGCTGCAAACAGCAAGGGCAGCAGTTCTAAACCACCAGCCACTCCTCGGAACAAAGATGAGGCTTATACTCTCTTGAGCATTGACAGTCTCAGAAACCCACAGAGGCAGTTCTGCTCTGGCCTATAGAGTCACTATGAGTCGGAATCGGCTCAATGGCAGTGAGAGAATTGTGTATTGCCATGGCATTCATTGATATATGGGAATTATGATTTATGAGTAATAGTAGTACAAACAATATTACCAAGTAGGGAGAAGGTAGCACCATGAGTTATCAAACCCCGGGACACCTACCCAGGTGACAGTGCTGCAAGACAGAATCTTCTCCTTTAGAGAACTAACAGACTAGCACCCAGGTGGGGAGCTGGCTTTCCAGAGGGGGGAATGCTTGAAGATTAGTATAGCGAATCGGAGCTACAGCCACAAACAGTTCAAACGCAGTAAGTCTTCTGAGTCATCCTTGCTCATTGTTCCATTGTCGCATGCATGTGCAGTCATTGAAAATATCATGGCTTGGGTCCGGTGCCCCCTAGTCCTCACAATGACATCTTTAACATAATCTTGTGCAGCAGATTTGTTCCATGTAACACGCTGTTTGCTTTCTTGACTGTGGCATCCAGGAATGTCGGCTGTGGAGCCAAGTGAAATGAAATCCTTCGGGGCCCTAGGATTGGGCGACCGCCCGACCTTGTGCTGCCACCGCCAGAATGTACGTTGCGGAAGACCAAATGGCAGCCGCTGCCTGCCCCCACCCCCTCAATATGTTAGCCTGGCAGACGAGACCTTCTGTGACGTCAGCTCCTCCTCTCCTCACCCTTAATCCACTACCCGATCACCTACTGTCACCCTTTGCCCCCTGGTCCCACTGCCAGTCCATCATCGCCCAGGGTCCTCCCTCATCAGACCAGCCCAAGGAGCAGCTAGTGCCTCTTGTATAGTCTAGTCTTCTTCTGCGGGGTGAACTTTGAAAGTGACCATCTGATGCTGTCCCGTCCCTTCTTCAAGACCTTCAGTGATAGATTTCATTCTCCGGGTGACATTTGACTTTCTGATCTGGTACCGTTCCCTGGTACTCAGCTCCCTCTCCAGGCAGGATCCCAGGTCCCGCCACCCCACCAGCCCTGACATCTGCTACTGCTTGCATTAGAAGTCCTCTCTCCCATCCTATGAAGTGAATATGTTGAATTATAGTGTTTACAAAGATTCTTGCATCTGGCACCACGGACTCCTAGAAGAGCCACCAAATCTGTTTTAGATGAAGTCCAATCAGAACCCTCCTGAGAACCAAGGATGGAGACTTCCTCTCATGCACTTTGGACATGTGATGAGAAAGACCAGTTTGAGGCAGTAGCAGATGCCAGAACTAGCTGAAAGTGGACTTAGCGTCCTGCCTGGAAGGGGGTGGGGGGGGCTGAGTATAAGGGAACTGCACCAGGCCAGAAAATCAAATGTCACCTTTTCCTGGCAAAGGGCATCCTGTTTGGTAAAGTTGAGGGTCAGTGGAGGAGAAGGAGACCCTCACTGAGATGGATGGACACAGTGTCTGTAAGAATGGGCTCAAAGGTAACCATTGTGAGGATGATGCAGGGCCAGGCAATGTTGTAGTCTTCTTCTTTTAAGTATTATCTTCTATTGCACGTAGAATCCCTATGAATCCGAGCAGACTGGACAGGACCTAACAACAACTGCAGGACCCCAAAGGCTACTTTGTTAAGACAGCCAGACACTATCTGACGTTCAAGGTTGGCGGTTAGGATTAGAGACTGACGTGCAACACCCAAACTTGACAAGGACTGCTTCCTAAGTTCAAAGACCAGCGTGTTCATTGCTAGTTGAAATTTGAACCTGAACAGTCTAAATAGATTTTCTAAGGACCAAAATCCATGCACCAGTCGATGGGCACCTCCACCCACTCACCAAAGGAACTGGATGCTGGAAGAGTTCTCAGAGGTCCCCAAGGAAGAAGGGAAAGGGAGGTGGGTGAGTGGGTGGGGAGATTGGAGGGTGTTTATAGAGATTGTGACAGCAGGGGGGCAGGGATTGTCTTGTTCACTGTTGTATCCACACTGCTCGCAACGTGAGTACCTGTATTTACCGATGCCCTCAAATGGACACACTAGTAGATTCCTCCAGAGTTTTCATCTCCATATTCTGGAATCTCGTGCACCCTGTATTGGGCCTCTTTGTGGTTGACACATATTTTTCCACTTAAAAATGAGTCTCGTTGGCATTGATGACACTACTGTGGGACTGAAGCTGAGCAATAGACTTACCGGTCATCTGGGGGAGCCCATTCTGAGGGCTCAAAAATGTTATAAAATCCCTACTTGTGGTATAAATGTGTGTCGACATTTGAACACTTGAGCGTTATTCCATTTATCTATTTACAAATTATTTGTGGGACAAGTGAGTAGCAGGAAAACAAGACGTGGAGCAGGGGCTGATGGGGGAGGAGTGGAGAGACATCCCTAAAAGAGAGTTGAAAGTCATAACACCCTCTTAAAAGGCAGAGCACAAACTCCTGATTCAGACACAGCACAAACTCCTGATTCAGACACACCAATCATAAAAAGACGGGTTTGAGGCCATTATCAAATAGCAAGTTTCTTAGTTTGTTAGTGCAGTTGCAGCAGAAATGTCACAAGTGGGTGACTTTAACAGATATGGTTTTATTTTCTCACCGGTTAGGAGGCTAGATGTTCTACTTGAGGCCATTGGCTCTCGGGGAAGACTCGTCATAGTCTCTGCTCCAGGGGGAAGTTCTCGTCCATTTAAGCCGCTCTTCCTTAGTAATCTCCACGTGGCAATCTTTCTCCATTTGTTCCTCATTCTGTGCCTACTCCGGTCCTTTTATAAATCAAAAATGTTCAATGAAAAAATAGAGAAAAACTTAAAGGCCTTGCTACACGGCAAAAACATATGGTCCAAGATAAAGAAAAATACACACAGTAGAAGACAGAATAGATGATTGGGACCTCAGGCCATTTGCCAAAAAAGACATTCAGGCAGCTCAAGAGCACTAGTCATCGGAGAGGTGCAAATCAAAAACAAGAATGAGATACCAGAAAATAGAAAGTGGTATGGTGCGTCCTCAAAATAAATAAATAAATGAGAGTGGGACTACACATCAGCTAGTGTGATCCAAGGATTGTAAATAATAAAATTCGAGATCAGAGGAGGTACAAATATTAGAGCTTCAATTCTGAGCTCTCAAATTGCAGAAGGCTATGAATGGCAGTGAAAGTCTACATTCCCTTTACAGGGTTTACATGTGAATCCCCTCTGACCATTGATCAGAGAGGTGAATAGCTTTGCTGCCAGACAGAGTGTCTTGAAAGTGGACTGATGTAGATGGAGTTAAGTCAAAATTTAACACCTTATCATTTGTTCTCCCTTTTGATCTATTTTAATTTTTTTCTAGTTTTTTAAATATTTTTTGCTTTCATTTCTATTGGGATTCCTTTCCGTTTTATTTCTTTATCGTTGTCATTTTCTTTGTGTACCTTTTAAAAAAATATGAAATTCAGGACAGGCAAATCTTTTAAGACAGTAACTGGATTATTAGTTCCTTGGGGATTATGGCAGGGGAGGATGGGGCAATGGAGAGTTAACAATGAGTACAACAACGCAGAAATTGTTCTAAAATTGATTGTGGTGATGATTGCACAACTCTTACTAGTATGCTTAAACTATTGAATTGTATGACACATGGATTACATTGAAATAAAGCTGTTAGAATAAAAAAACAGGAATAGAAATTACTCTACGAGGCAGCAATCCCTCTACTTGGTGCATCCCCTCAAGAAATGAGGAGCGTTGCACAAACAGATAACGTGCACACCCATGTTCACCGTAGCACCATTCACAGACATACGAAACCAGAAACACCCAAATGCCTATGGGTGAAAGAATGGCTAAGTAAAATGTGGTAAACACACAGCTGACATCAGTAAAGAACAACCATGAACTGAGAAGCACCTCAGGACATGGATGGAATCGGAGGACATGACACTGAATGAAGTTAGCCAACCACAAAAGGACACATATTATGAGACCTTGTTATTTTTTAAAAAATCAAGAGTAGGTTTTCATACCAAAAGAAACAGGCTTTGCACTGGAGACACAGTGTGGGAATTGTGCCAGATCTGACCCCACCTCACCAGGGAGAAACACTAAGGGCGTGCAACAGAGCAGCAAGGGGAGCAAAGCAATGAAGTCCCCAAGGAATACAAAAAATAGACTTTGGGGCCAGGGCGTGGCACCCCATCAGACCCCACCAACTCCTAAAAGTCAACAAACAGACCTGGAACTATTTATAGGCTTTTCTTTTTCTGTTGTTGTTTTTTAGTTTTTCTTTTTGTTACTGTTGTTCTGTTTTCTATTGTTGCTTTGTTTTGCTCTGTCTTGTTTTTGTGCTTATTATTGTCCCTGCATGTCAACCTATATAAAATAGGCAGAATAAGCAATCTGGAGGAGAAAACAATGGGACTGATGGTTTTGTGGGGACATGGGAGAGGGGGAGGCGGAGGAAATGAAGGGGATTTTCAACCAACCCAAGGACAAGGGAACAACAAGTGATCTAAAATCGATGGTGAGGAGGGTGTAGGATGCCTGGTGGAGCTTGATCAAGGGCGATGTAGCCGAGAGGAATTACTGAAACCCAAATGAAGGTGAAGTATGATAGTGGGTCAAGAAGAAAGCAAAAGGAAATAGAGGAAAGAACTAGGAGGCAAAGGACATTTATAGAGGTCTAAATACAGGCATGTACATATGTAAAATACTTTTATATAATGATATGGAAATAGATCTATGTACATATATTTATATGTTAAATATTAAGGTAGCAGACAGGCATTGGGCCTCTACTCAAGTACTCCCTCAATGCAAAAACATTTTGTTCTAATAATCCGGCATGCTGTGATGCTCACCTTCCCAACATGATTGCTGAAGACAAAATGGGTCCATAAGTAAATGTGGTAAAGAAAGCTGATGGTGCTCAGCTATCAAGAGATATAATGTCTGGGGTCTTAAAGGCTTGAAGATAAACAAGCAGCCATCTAGCTGAGAAGCAACAAAGCCCACTTGGAAGAAGCACATCAGCCATTGTGATTATGAGGTGCCAATAGGATCAGGTATCAGGCATAAAAGACCCAGAACAAAAAAATCATATCAATATGAATAAGGAGGAGGGTGGAGTGGAAACCCAAATCCATCTGTAGATAATTGGACAACCCCCTACAGAAGGGTCACAAGGAAGAGACAAGCCAGTCAGGGTGCAGTGTAGCACTGATGAAACATACAACTTTCCTCTAGTTCTTTAATGCTTCCTCTCCCCCACTATCATGACCCCCATTCTACCTTACAAATTTGGCTATACCAGAGCATGTACACTGGTACAGATAAGAACTTGCAACACAGGGAATCCAGGACAGATTAAACCCCTGAGGACCAATAATGTGAGTAGTGATACCAGGAGCATAGGGGGAAGGTGGGAGGAGAAAGGGGGGGAATTGATTACAATAATCTACATATAACCCTCTCCTTGGGGGACTGACAACAGAAAAGTGGGTGAAGGGAGACAGTGATCAATGTAAGACATGAAAAAAAAAATTATCAAGTGTTCATGAGGGAGAATGTGGGAAACAGAAAGATTTCTCCCAGTTGTCTCCCCCAAAGATATGCCAAACATTAGAGGTTATTTGCCAACACCTGGTGGGAGGTCAGATGCATTCAGCCTCCAGACTACTGTCTGGCCCTACCACAAGAGGGGCCCACTCCCCACTGTTAAAGACAATGGATTACTTCTCACTGACGGCTCTAGGCCATCAGTTTGGTCCCTGTGGGTGGGGTTCACACCTACTTACTGTTAGTGGTTTCAATAGAGAGCCAGAGAACAGGTCAAACCTGCTTAGTGACATCCAAAGTTAGGCTGCCATCATGAATCTAGGATCTGCCCATCTTGTCACATGTGTGCCCCCAATCCTTCCCCTTATTATCGTGTGTATACCCCTAGATCATCCCCCTCTCATTACTGTAGTACCTATAGCACAACCCCTTCCTGTGTCATATGTCTTTACCTGTAATTAGGGGGCTTGTACGCCACCCCCCAAAAGATATATAAGCCTTGGTTAGCAATAAAGGAGCTGTCTTCCACCTCTCTCTCACTCCTGAAACTCCCACCTTCCACATCCTCATGTGGACCACCAAGCTGGACTGAGGTGAGCATGCTACCATGAAATGTGCCTGACTCCATTATTTCAATCTCTACTATCTCTCTTATTTTCTATGACTTTAATCTTTACTTATTATCACTGTACATTTGCGCCTACCGGACCTGTGATGATTTGTTAGGGGCTGGCTCCCCTGACAGGAGAGAGAGTGGGGAGTGGGGCGGGTGGGGTGGGGGGATGAGGAGCAGATACCAAGGGCTCAAGTAGAAAGAAAATGTTTTGAGAATGATGATGGCAGCAAATGTACAAATGTGCTTGACACAATGGGTGGATGGATGGATTGTGATAAGAGCTGTATGAGTCCCCAAGTAGATGATTTGGGAAAAGAAGAAACAGGCTTCGATGGTTACAAAGGGGTGATGGGAAGAGGAAGTTAGGGAAGAGACAGGTAGGAACTCGCGTGAAGGGGGCGATCATATGCCACAAGAGCAAGATGGCGGGGAGATGGAAACAGGGCAGGCCATTGGGAGATTTTGATAGATTGGGTGGAAGAGTTAGCCTGCTGCTAATCAAAGAACTAGAAATATCACATAATTTAAGAGTTAGTTTGTTACCCAAACCAAACTCGCTGCCATTAGGTCAATGTTGACTCTTAGCACCCCTAGAAATCCAACATGTAGCAGCCCCTCCCTGCCGTAAAATGCCTTTTAGGCTGAATCGACCTGGGTGGCATGCTAACCCAGGACGGTGGTCAGCAGGGTCATTCAGGCCGGCAGTCAGGCAAGCATGGGATGGTGGTCGGTGATCGTTGTCAACCTTGCCTTCAGTCACAGAGGTAGCTTGGTTTTCGAAGCGGGGTGGACGTAGCAAACCCCACTGTTACCTTCTGACTCACGCTTGTGAACAAAGTTAGAATGTCCCCAGTCAATCTGGCCCTCTATCTTTGGCTGACACAGCGACGGGC
Organism: Echinops telfairi; assembly: GCF_000313985.2. Classification (NCBI taxonomy): domain Eukaryota; kingdom Metazoa; phylum Chordata; class Mammalia; order Afrosoricida; family Tenrecidae; genus Echinops; species Echinops telfairi. The sequence continues at coordinate 5,295,559 of NW_022111358.1, forward strand.
AGTCCTGGACCCTTGTTCCGGCAACAATCTGACTAAGCTGTTGAATGCAAAGTGATCTGCTCTGGAAACCCCCACCTACTTAATAAAAAGTTGTTTTCTTTTGTTTCATAAGTGATTGGTTTCAGACACACTCCCTTTGTATGGTCTAATTAGTATAACAAGGAAACCCCAATTCCCAAATGGGACTACACCCACAACTGCAGCCATCCATGAAATCAAAGCCAACTCATTTCCTCTGAGTGGATTTTGAACTCGTAGTGACTGTTCAGGGCGGAGTCTTTGGATTTTGAAAAGAGTCTTGTCTTTTTCCTGAGGAGCAGCTGCTGGGTTTGAACTGCCGCCCTTGTGGTTAGCGGTTCAATGCTGAACCCACTGGGTCACCAGAATTCCTATTTGAGATATAGGAATTCCCATTTGGAGGGGACTCTTTGTCGCCATTCCTTTCATAATCTTCTCTGCATTCCTCAGTTCCTGGACCATCTCCACACGGGATCCACCTCTGCCCTGCTGCCAATCTGCTCTTCTGAGATACATCTCAGAAGTCATGCCCTTGAGGACACACCCGCCCTTGCTAGGGCCTCACTGAGGTAGCAAAGCTAACCCTGTACCTAAATGGGCTTGTTCGGACTGATACAGGATTCCCCTTGTTCCGTTAGAGAAGCCACATCAGTATAGAGCATGTTCAAACTAAAGGACTTTTGAGACATAGAATGAACAGGTTAGACACTCAGAGAGGCACGTGGAGATCCTCAAGAGTTGGCATTGCAACACATATTTGGGGGAGGATACAATTCAACCATAACGCCAAGTAGCAGATGATACCAAAGAATTTTTGTTATCTTTCAAAGTATAATGATAGCATTATGCTTATGTGAGAAAATGTCTATATGTTTGAGATAAGCATACTTTATCCCTACTAAAATAGGCATTATTTATTTTAAATAAATATAATGTGAACGTCGAGAAAATAAATGATTTAGAGATAACTATATTTCCTGTTCCCTTCCATGGCCAAATCTCTGAATGCCCTTATGCCGTTGGCCTAATGGTCTCCCTCATCTGGATGAGGTTTTTGCCTTATCTGATCCTGTTTAAGACTTAATAAATGTTCTCCATAAATTATATTTGAGACCCTTTTATAGCTTGATAAAGGATTCTTGCATGAGCTGGCTGTCCATTAACAGGTCTACAGACTCATTAGGCTGCCAAGGGTGAGGTAGGGAGTCTGGGCTTTGGAAGCAAACAGACTAGAGTTCTAGTCCCAACTTTGAGCCGTAATTAGCCACGTGACCCTTGATAAGTCACTTGAACTGGCCGTCAGTCTCTCCCTCCGTAAGTAGGAGTGATAATAACTGCCCTGCTTACAGCGCACAAGGTTCAGCATTTGACTGCGAGTCAAAGGGTTGACGTGGGAGCACATGCAGGGGAGCCTGAGAAGGTTTTTCTTATAAACCTAATGGGCAAACAAACAGAAAACCATATTGTTGAGAATGAGGGGGGGTTGGAGCAGAGACCTGAAACCCTTCTGTAGACAATGGGGCATCCCCTCACAGAAGGGCCACAGGGAAAGGATAAGTCAACCAGGGTGCAGTAAAGTGCTGATGAAACACACACTACTCCTCTGGTTCCTTGAGGCTTCCTACCCCCTACCATGACCGCAGCCCTGCCTTTCACTGTGGTCTAGACCAGAGCACGTACACAGGTACAGATAGGAGATAAGAGCTCAGGACACACAGAATCCAGGAACAGGAATGGGAGTAGTGATACCAGAAGGGTAAGGGCAATGGTGAGGAGAGGAGGGGAGGAAAAGGGGACCAATCACAATGATCGACACATAACCACACACACCCCCTCCAGGGGGATGAATAATAGATACTGTGGGATAAGGGAGACAGGGGCAGGTGTAAGATATGAAAATAATAATAATTTATCATTTATCAAGGAGTCACGGTGGGTGGGGAGAGCTGATACCAAGAGCTCAATAGAAAGTAAATGTTTAGAAAATAATGATGGCAACCTATGTACAAATATGCTTGATACAACTGATGTATGGATTGTTATAAGAGCTGCAAGAGCCCCCAATAAAATGATCTTTTAATAAAACAAGCAAACAAATAAATAAAAGCATACAGGAAAAGGCAAGGCAGACTCCACTATTCAGAGGCTGGCTGGCTGCTCACATTGTTCTCCCAGATTCTCCCTTATTCAGTGAGGATAGCCCAGGATCCTGCACCCCTGTCACCTCTCCAGGAGTTGGTTAAGGGCCCTAACATACATAAACACACACACACATATATACACACACACACGCACATATATATTTGGAAAGAAATTCAAGTCTACACTTTGCAAACAGAAAAAGGAAACAGATTAAATTAAAATTTTTCTACACTGATAAAGAGATTCGGGTACACGCTGTGAAGGCGAGGAGAATCACTGAGAGCAGGGGAGTGTGTATCTGAAAGGAGTTGCAGTCTCAGTCATCATACAGGGTTGTTCGTTTTCAGATCTGCGACAGATTGTGCTTTGATTAAAGAGAGCTCCTTGCTTTCTCTCCGAGGATGTACAGTGCACCTGCTTATACTTGTTCGTACATCTGTGTTCATGGGTGGCACTGTGGGTTAGGTGTTGGGTTGCTAACCACAAGGTCAGTGGTTCAAGCCCACCTGCCACTCTGAGGGAGAAAGATGAGGCTGTCTCCTCCTATAAAGATTTATAGCGCCCTCCCCCTCCCCACAAAAAAGATTTATAGCCACAGACACCCTGAATAAGGTCACTATGAGCCAGAACTGACTCAGTGGCAGGTTTGGGGATTTTTATTTATCGGGCTAAGGAGAGCTGGTGTCCCAGTAGATTAAGCTTCGGGTTGCTAACCACAAGGTTTGTGGTTCGAAAACACCGATCTGTCTGCAGAAGCAAAATGAGGCAGTCTCCTGCGAGGAAAGTTCACACCCTCAGAAACCCTACGGAGCAGTTCTACTCTGTCCTAGAGGCTCTATGGGAAGGAATCTGCTTGCCAGCAGTGGGCTTGGCTTAGGAATGTATTCACTAAACTGTGAGGACACTGAAAGGGACTTTTTTTTCCACTTTTGCTTATGAATTAGGTGAAAGTGCTTACAGAGCATCATCAGATTTACATACAACAATTCATACACATTGTGAACCCACTCATCCATTGCAGCTCCTGCCATGACCCCATTTCCTAGCTGTATTTCTTGTTTCCATCCCATTTTCTTTCCCAGCCCTCTGAACGTTGTCTTTGGGTCAATGCTGCCCTTTGATCTTAAAGGGTTGATTATTCTAACACAGGATAAGTTCAGCACAGATCTGAAGGGTGACTAAGAGCCATAATCTTGGGGTGGAAGGAACTTTTGAGAGAGAGAGAAATGGGGAAAGGAGACAAACTACTGGCAGCCAGAAACTACAACAGTAAACAAAGTCAAGAATGAGGCATCCTAGAAGAGTCCCAGGTTGGTGTTCTGCTACATGCTAGTAGTTATGAGTCAGTTTGACCTTGACCTGCATTCCAGGTGGGTTGTAAAAATTTAATTTTAGAGACCTCCTACTTCTTTGTATCTTAGGCAAACTCTTTGGTACATAGTCCCATCGTTCTGCAAGTTTTCTTTAAACTCATCCTTCTTCTCCGCTGAACATTGGACTGTTAGACCTGCACCACCAAATGGCTAGTTCAAAGTGGCGGAGATGTACGAGAGGTAACAAAAAAAGGGAATTTCACTGGTCAGAGCGGACTATTCGTAGTACTAACCCACCCCTCACTGATAGGTGAGTGTTGAGCAACTCGCTCTGAGTTAGTGCACCCAGTGGCGTAGCCTGGGAAGGTTCTCTCTGGTCACAGTGAATTTTTCATAAAACCAGTCTCACTCAAACCTCCTTTTATGTGATGGCTGATTTAAGAGAACAGTGTGCAGCTGTGAAATTTTGTTTGCTGCTCAGAAAAAATGCCACCGAAGATGTGATGTTGCACACAGCTTACAAGGACAGCGCTATGGAAAAAACTCAAATGTATGAGTGGCTTTCTCATTTCAAAAAAGGTGAAATGTCGACTGATGACAGACCTAGTTCTGGACATCTGACAACTTCCTGAACAGATGAAAACATCGACTCCTAGTGCATTTAGAGTTCATTCCACCAGGTCAGACTGTTAATCAAGCTTTCTATTTAGAGGTTCTGAAAAGATTATGTAATAGTGGTGACCAAAAAAGGCCTGATTCATGGCAGACAGGTGAGACTGGTTTTGCCACCAGGACAATGCACCTGCTCACGCAGCCTATCTCAGTGCACTAGTTTGGGGCAAAAAACAGCATGTCTCCCTAAATGTTTCCTCCCCGCTCCCACTACCATGACTCGAATTCTATCTTGCAGTACTGGCTAGACCAGAGGAGGCACACTGGCACAGATAGGAACTGAAAATACAGGGAATCCAGGACGGATGAGCCCTATAGGACCAGTGGTGTGAGTGGCAAAACAGGGAGGGTAAAGGGAGAATGGGTAGGAAAGAGGGAACCGATTACATGGAACTGTGTGTGACCTCCTCCCTGGGGGACAGACAACCGAAAAGTGGATGAAGGGAGACGTCGGACAGGGCAAGATATGACAAAATACCCATTTATAAACTATCAAGGGCTCATGCGGGAGGGGGGAGCGGGGAGGGAGGAGAAAAATGAGGACCTAATGTCGGGGGTTTAAATGGAGAGAAAATGTTTTGAGAAACGATGTACAAATGCGCTTTACACAATTGATGTGTGTATGGATTGGGATAACAGTTGTATGAGCCCCTAATAAAATGTTAAAAAAAAACACAGCATGTCTCTCTTGCTCCACACACCTGACTCACCTGACCTCGCTCCTTGCAACTTCTTTTTGTTTCCAAGAATGAAGAGGGTCATGAAAGGGCAGCGATTTGATGACCTAGAGGAGGTGAAGAAAAAAACGAGGGAGGTGCTGTCAGCCATCCAAACAGATGAGTTTGAAAAATGTTTCCAAGAATGGAATCACAGATTTGACAAATGTGTTAAACATAATGGAGAGTACTTTGAAGGTAATAAGATTGTTTTGTAAAAAAGATAAAGTACATAGTTAGCTTCCATAGATGAGAAGTCCAGTGTCCGTATGGACTTCAGGAACAGTAGGATCAAGAAGTTCACAGTATTATTACGTCTACGGTTCTGCTTTTCCAGCTCTCTCTTTACTCTGATGTGATCTTTGAGCTGTTTTTGCTCACGTGTGGTCAAGGACTATCTGTTAGGATGGGGCTAGGGGGAGGCAGAAGGGTTGAAGGAGCTCTATTCTTTCTTAAACCATCGAACAATAGGCTTTCTTCTAATTGAACCAAATAGGTCACAGACCACTCCTACACTGGGCTCTTTGCTTGGCCAAGATGATCTCTGCTTTTACCGCCACATGCCATGTGATAGCAAATGTCCAATTTAATCTTTTTAACTTAAAATATATTTACTCATTAAAACAGAAGGTCAGTGGATAAAAAGGACTAACCTATGAAAAAGTATCCAATGCTGTAAAATAGCACCGAATTCACCTACATTTTCTTACCTCTAGTAAGTTCTTCATTAATTTAGAGTGAATAATATCAGATGAGAACTTTTGAGAGAATAAATCGTTTTTAGAATCCCTCAGATGTCCTAAAATACCATTCATACACCTCATAACAAAATTAATTCCAGATGTATTAATTTGAGGGGTAGGGGGAAGATTTGTCAAAAAAATCATTAGCAATACCACCATTGCAGATTGGGAAATAAAATGAAGCAGAATTTAATAACTATTAACTCTAGCCTTTGATACACACAGATAAGTGGCAAGAACAAAAATTGCCACACAATTAAAATATGTATGTAGATAGATAGATAGATAGATAGATAGATAGATAGATAGATAGATAGATACACTGTAAATACATAAAAGCACCCATGTAATGAGCATAGGCTGTGTCCAGAGGGAACACTCTGGAATCCGTATCCAGGTGAAGAAATAGAGCATCACTGGTATTCCACAACTAAGAATGGTTTACACCAGCTTTATTGAAGTGTAATTCATACATGATAAAATTCATCCATTAAAGGTGTACAGTTCACTGGGATTTAGTCTATTATCTGAGTTGCGTAATTATCACCACAGTCGGTTTTGGAACATTTCCAGGTTCTAGGAAACCTCAGCGAGGAGACCTAGTGGTGCAGCGGTTAAGCTTGACTGCTAACCAAAAGTCAGCACTTTGACCCCATCAGCTACATCACAGGAGTTGCTGGCAGTTGTCCGCTCCCATGAAGGTCTGTAGAGTTAGGGGGCTGTTCTAGTCTTATCTTACGGTGTTGCTCTGAATTGGAGTGCGCTCGGTAGCCACAGTTCTTGTTCTTTGGGAAGGAAAGCCCAGGCCCTCAAGCGGTCGTTGACTTGGTGTTTTCCCTCACTGCTCCCAGACCCATGCTACCACCAGTGGACTTTCTGCTACTTTCTACCACCAGTGGACTTTCTCAGGGATATTTCATGGACATGGGATCATACAAGGGGGTACCCCCCAAAACCTGGATTTTTTTCAAAGCTATGTATTTAAAATTTTTTACAAAACAACCTCATCACCTTCAAAGTACTTCCCATGACATTTAATACATTTGTCAAATCTGCAATTCCATTCTTCAAAGCATTTTTCAAACTCCTCTGTTTGGATGGCTGGCAGCACCCAGGTTTTTGCCTTCGCCACTTCTATGTTGTCAAAAATTAAATACATAATTTTGGGGGGGAATCCATTTGGGGGGGTACTCCTCGTATTACCCCCCAGTTCTGGAGGCTATAAATCAGAAATCCAGGGTCTTGACAGGGCCCTGATCCCTCTGAAAGATCTAGCGCAGCTCCTTGTCTCTGGTAGTTTCTGGTTCCCCCAGGTTTTCCTGGGCTCGCAGTCCTATGGTTACATGGCAGTCTTCCCTTAACGCCCACCTCTTTGTCTCTTCTCTTTGAAAAGGACACCACTCAAATGGGATTAGGACTCATCCTCCTGGGGGTGGGGGGGAACCTCATACGAACTGACAACATCTTCAAAGATCCTGGTTTCTAAACAAGGTCAAGTGCACAGGTACTGCGGGTTAAAACGTCCACCGGTCAATCCGCTGCACTCACACTCCGGGAAAGGGGCATTCAATCAAGGCCTTTAGGAGTCCAGTGACTTCTCACCTTCATCGGCAGGAGGTCAGCCCCACCTGGAGGGCATCCACCTGGCACACAGGTCACAGAGCCTCCAGACTACAAGCGCAGCCGTATCTGAGTCAGCGCTGGTGTTTTCGTAATTTTCCACCTTTATGCAATCAGGGCAAATGTCGACCAAAGATAAAAGAACTGGGTGGAAAAGCAAGACGTGGAGAAGGCATGTAGGGCCAGCTTGAAGTCTTGGTTCAGCAGGGCTGTAAACGTGACCCAGTTTCTCCTCCAAAAGCTACTTTAGCGGCGTTGGGCTCTAAGTATGAATGAGTCGGTGCTTGTACCGCTGAGAACAGCTGGCTGCCTTGATAGTCTAACACCGTGAAAAGAGCGTCGTGCGGCTGTCACCACTTAGCTAGCTACGGTTGGGTGGGATGACGTCTTTCACCTGCTCACCCCCCCTCACTAGGTTTCTGCCTCTGCTATGCTTCCCTGAGATTAGGCCTGCCCGCTCCTAGACTTCTCCGTTCCCCTCTGCGAGAGGGGCTGCCCCCACTCCAGAATGTGTCCTGTCTTGTTGCCTTCCCTCAGGTGACCTTATCCAAGCATCTCCTTGTTTCACCCCTCAGCTCGAAGGTTGATCCTTACTGAACTTATCGCTCTAGGATGCTTTTTCTGGTCATTCGAATCCCATTCTGATTTCCTTTTCCCTTATCTCACCTGCTGAGACTGTTCTGGGTGCCACCCCTAATAGCCAACATGCCCCTTAGTGATGACATGCTGACTGTTAAAGAGATGCTCTCCGGTACAAATTCTTTTCTCTTGGCTTCCTCAACACTCTCTTCAGCTCCTCCCTCTCCCCCCCTGCCTGCTCATTCCCTCTTAAAATGTTTGGGGTCCTCACTGATCTCTGCCCAAGATCCTTCTCAATCGTCACGTTCCGGGGCTCTAGTCACACATGTGTAGATGACTCCCAGCCCTGCCTTTCCTCACGAGCTCTGGGAACAACCACCTGTTAGGGTCTTTCCTGGACCTGGAAGTCACACCCACCCAAAACCCAGAGCCACTGTCATTGAATCAATTCTGACTCCAAGTGACACCATTTAGGGTTTCCGAGACTGTAAATCTTTACACGAACAGGCAACCTCAGCTTTCTCCAGAGGAGCAGCTCATGGGTTTGAACTGCTGACCTTGTGGTTGACCCAAAAACCCAAACCACTGTCATGGAACTGTTGCTAACTCATGGTGACGCTATAAGACAGAGCAGAACTGCACCTTTGGGTTTCTAAGACTGCACAGCTTCACACGAGCGCCCAATGCATAACTCATTACCTTCAGGTGGTGATGGTGGTGGTCCTTAGGGGCTGTCTAGTAAGTTCCAACTCACCATGACCCTATGCATAACAGAAGAGGACAATGCCTGGTGCCACACCGTCCTAACAATGGTTCCATCGGAGCCACCGTGTTCATTTGTCTCATTGAGGGTCTTCCTCCTTATCCACCTGCCTCTCTCCTTTACCAAGCATGTCTTTCTCCAGTGTTTGGTCTTTCCTGAAAACATGTCCAAGGTACGAGAGAGGAAGTTTTGCCATCTTAGATTTTAAGGTGCATCTGGATGTACGTCTTTGTTCTCCTGGCAGTCCATGGTACCCTAAACTCAGGAAGCCCAAGGAGGACTCTTGTGAGGCACAATCTGGCTGCTACTCATTCCTCCAGCCTGAAGTGTAAGGCTCCCCATTACTCTAAGACACACCTGTATCAGACTGCAGGAGGCTGAACATACAGGAGAATTCACTGCCAGCCAGTTGGTTCCAGCTGCTGGTGAGCCTGGAGGACCAAGTAGACCTGCCCCTGTGGGTTTCTGAGCTGTAACACTGCATGGTTGACTCCACTCCGGGAAAGCAGCAACTCCCGGCCCCAACTGGAGTGTCCTGGGACCTGAGAGGCCCATCCTTCGGCACTGTCTGACAGTGTTTGGCTGCCATTCATCAGGCCTTCAGCACCTGACAATGTTAGGAAACTACGCAGGTCACAGCTCAATGCGTAACCATTATGTATCCAGGATTCTAAAGACCTCTTTAGAGTGTTGACAAGCAAGGGTGTCACTTTGCAGACCAAGGTGCTCCTGACCCAAGCCATAGTATATTCTGTCTTTCTTTCTTCTTCTTCTAATCATTTTACTGGGGGCTCATACAACTCTTATCACAATCCATACATACATCGATTGTGTAAAGCACATTTGTACATTCATTGCCCTTATCATTCTCAAAACATTTGCTCTCCACTTAAGCCCCTGGCATCAGCTCTTCATTTTCCCCCTCCCTTCCCACTCCCTCCTGAACCCTTGACAATTTATAAATTATTATTTTGTCATATCTTATACTGACCGATGTCTCCCTTCACCCACTTTTCTACTGTCCATACCCCAGGGTAAAGGTTATATGTAGATCCCTTGAATTGGTTCCCCCCTTCCACCCCACCTTCCCTCCACCCTCCTGGTATCACCACTCTCACCACTGGTCCTGAAGGGATCACCTGTCCTGGATTCCCTGTGTTTCCAGTTCCTATGTGTACCAATGTACATCCTCTGGGCTAGCCAGATTTGTAAGGTAGAACTGGGACCATGATAGTGGGAGAGGAGGAAACATTTAAGAACTAGAGGAAAGGTGTATGTTTCATCATTGCTATACTGTACCCTGACTGGCTTGTCTCCTCCCCGTGACCCTTCCATAAGGGGCTGTCCAGTTGCCTACAGATGGGCTTTGGGTTCCCACACCACACTCCCCCTCATTCACAATGATATGCTTTTTTTGTTCTTTGATGTCTGATAACTGATCCCTTTGACACCTCATGATCACACAGGCTGGTGTGCTTCTTTCATGTGGGCTTCGTTGCTTCTGAGCTAGATGGCCGCTTGTTTACCTTCAAGCCTTTAAGACCCCAGACCAGGGGTTCTCAAACTATGGCCCGCGGGCCACATGCAGCACACCGAGGACATTTATCCAGCCTGCCAGGTGTTCTTGCCCTATTTGGTTTTTACTTCAAAATAAGATAAGTGCAGTGTGCATAAGAATTTGTTCATAGTTTTTTAAAAACTATAGTCTGGCCCTCCAACAGGTCTGAGGGACAGTGAACTGGCCCCCTGTTTAAAAAATTTGAGGACTCCTGCCCCAGACGCTATATCTTTTGATAGCTGGGCCTTCTTTTTGTTTTTTAACAGTTTTATGAGCACATAATTTACATAGAAAACACTTCAATAGTTCAATTGTTCAATCATGTCAAGGAGAATCGTACAATCATTATATCAACTTTAGAACACACTCCGCCCCCCATGGTTAAATCGCCTTTAAAATGAGTTGTGCAATCACAGTCAGTTCTAGTATTCCCTCCCTGATCCTGTCTTCATTCCCCACTCCCAAAAATCCCCCTTCCCACCCTGTCTCTCACTCCCCAGCCCTGCCTCCCCTGTATCAGTTATGATCACTGTGCATCCATTCCGCTTGTGGGTCACAAACTGGGGAACCCAACAGAAACAATAAAAAACAAATTTGAAATAAAGTGGCAAGGATACAATAATAATAATATAAAGACCAAAATACAAATAATGAGTAAGAAAGAAAAGACCCTCATCAACATTCCAAAGGCCAGGGAAGAAATGTCTGCATGGAACAAGAGGTACTTGCACACAGAACCCACTCAGGTCGGGTCTGTAGGGAGGTCATCTAGCCAAGTATCCATTTCAATTCAGCACATTCACCATTACAGTGGTCTCTATGCACACAGAACCCACTCAGGTCGGGTCTGTAGGGCGGTCATCTAGCCAAGTATCCATTTCAATTCAGCACATTCACCATTACAGTGGTCTCTATGCACACAGAACCCACTCAGGTCGGGTCTGTAGGGAGGTCATCTAGCCAAGTTTCCATTTCAATTCAGCACATTCACCATTACAGTGGTCTCTCCGGGACAACAAGGCTGTTTGAAACTCTTCGCTGTGGCTAGAGCAGATCGGTCAGTGGCTCAGGCTGACCAGACACTCAGCAGGTGAGTTTGGGGTACTCACTGTCCTCCGTCACCTTCTACAAATTGGGTGTTCATAATTTTAGCTCTGATACTTTTCCCTTTGCTATATTCAAATTTTTTAATTGTCATATTTGGATCACACAAGCTGGTGTGCTTCTTCCATGTGGACTTAGTTGACTCCTCATTTAGATGGCTGCTTGTTTGAATACAAGCCTTTAAGACCCCA
>NW_022111358.1:5307996-5309745 GCF_000313985.2 Echinops telfairi
GCCTCAACAATTATAGTGGGTGACTTCAATACACCACTCTCTGAGAAAGATAGACCACAGGGAAAGAAACTTAACAAGGAGGTTAGAACTCTAAACAATACAATTAGACAATTTGACCAGATAGTTACAGAGCTTTTCATCCAAATACAAAAAAATTCACATTCTTTTCAAGCCCGCATGCACATATTCGTAGATAGACCACATGCTGGGGCATAAGACAAATCTACATAAATTTAAGCACATTGATATCATACAGACCTCTCTCTGACCACTGTGCCATAAGGCTGGAAATCAAAAAAAGGAAGATGAAGAAAACAAGAGCAAACAATTGGAGGATGAATAACTCTCTAATGCAAAAGGAGTGCGTACTGGCACAGATCAGAGAGGAAATTAGGAAATTTCTAGGAAACCAACAAGAATGAGAACACAACGTACCAAAACTTAAGGGACACAGCAAAGGCAGTTATCAGAGGAAGTTTCATAGCAATACATGCACACCTGAAAAAGGAAGAGAGACTCATGATTGAAATGCTGGCACAAAATTTACAACAACTAGAGCAGAGTCAGCAGGAAAATCCCACTAATAGCAAAAGAAAAGAAATAATAAAAATCAGGGCTGAGATTCAGGAGAGGGAAAATAAGAAAACTATGGAAAGATTAATGCTGCTAAAAGTTGGTTCTTTGAAAGGATAAACAGAATCGACAGACCGCTGGCAAACCTAACCAAAGAAAGGAGGGAACAAATTTCAATAGCAAGAATGAGCAATGAAAGAGGGGACATTACAACAGACCCTAATGAAATCAAAAGAACAATTACACAGTACTACGTAGGATTGTACTCCAGTGAATTCAACAACTTGGAAGACATGGACAAATTCTTGGAAAAACAATCCCTCCCTAGACTATCCCCAAAGGACTTCAAGCATCTCAACAGATCCATAGCAATAGAAGAAATAGACAAGGTTATCTTTTAAAAATCCCCTGGACCAGATGGCTTCACAGAAGAATTCTACCAAGCATTTAGGGAAGAACTAACATCAATCCTACATAAACTCTTCCAGAACATAGAAAAAGATGAAAAACACCCGAACTCCTTCTAAGAAGCTAATATAACTCTGATACCAAAACTGGGCAAGGATCCCATAAGAATCGAGAACTACAGACCAATTTCCCTAATGAACATCGATGAAAAAAGCCATAGAATATAAAAGTATATAGAACAAATAATTCACCATGACCAAGTGGGATTCATACCAGGGATGCAGGGATGGTTCAACATATCATTCTCCACATTGACATGAAAAACTATAAGAACCACATGATAATATCGATAGATGTAGAAAAAGCATTCAACATCCAACACCAATTCCTGTTTAAGACACTTGAGAAGATAGGAATGGAAAGAAACTTCCTCAAGACAATACAAACTATATATGAAAAAACAACAGTCAACATGGTAGTCAATGGAAAAAAGACTAACACAATCCCACTGAAAAAGGGGACCAGACAAGGATGCCCCTTGTCCCCACTCTTATTTAATATCATACTGGAGGTTTTAGTTAACATCATAAGGCAAAGAAAAGACATCAAAGGTATTTGTCTGGTAAAGGTGAAACTATTGTTATTTGCAGATGATAAAATTTTTTATATGGAAAATCCCAAAAGCTCCACAAGGGGAGTACTGGAAACAATAGAAGAGTTTGGCAGAGTGGCAGGATACAAGATCAACAAACAGAAGTCCATCGGACT
>NW_022111358.1:5310317-5337941 GCF_000313985.2 Echinops telfairi
AATAAAATCATCAGCATACAGACAACTGATCTTTGAAAAGGGCCCCAAAAAGATCAATGGGAAGCAGATGCCCTCTCTAACAAGTGGTGCTGGAAAAAATGGATATCTACCTGCAGAAAAATAAAGCAAGACCCTTACATTATTCCATGTACAAGAATAAACTCAAAGTGGATCACAGACCTTGAAGTTAAACTCCAAATTATTAGGGTCATCAATGAGGGAATTGGGACCAACTTGAGAACTTTGGCACAGGGAATACATAGGCTATCAGAAATAAGGAAGGACACAAACACAGAAGAGGCACAAATTGACAAATGGGATATACTGAAGATAAAACACCTGTGTGCATCGAAAGAAGTCACCAAGAGAGTAATAAGAGAGTCCATGGACTGAGAAAACATCTTTAGCAATGACACATCAGACAAAGGCCTTATTGCTAAAATCTACAATACTCTGCTAGTTTCCAAAAAGAAAAAACTAATTGCACAGTGAGAAGGTGGGCAAAGAACCTGAAGAGAAGTTTCACAGAGGCAAAAATCCGAATGGCCAACAAACATATGAGAAAATGTTCCCGATCTTTAGTCATAAGAGAAATGCAAATTAAAACAACAATGAGATACCACCTAACACCCTCAAAGAGAGCCCAATTCAAAAAGTCAGAAAGCAACAAGTGTTGGAGGGGCTGTGGTGAGATAGGAACTCTCATCCACTGCTGGTGAACCTGTAGGTATGTACAGCCACTATGGAAATTGATTTGGTGATTTCTAAAACAGAGGGAAATTGAGCTACCATACCACCCAGCAATCCCCCTACTGGGCATCTACCCAGAAGAAGCAAGAAACAAACCATGGCCAGATATCTGTGCTCCAATGTTCATCGCGGCACAGTTCACAATCACAAGGAGTGGAAACAATAGAAATTTCCATCAACAGACAAATGGATTAAAAAACTGTGGTACATACATACAATGGAGTACTACGCATCGCTGAAAAGCAGTGATGAACGGATGAAGCATATCGCCGCATGGGAAGAACTGGAGGAAATTACCCTAAGTGAAGTAAACCAAGCACAAAAGGACAAGTACAACATGAGTCTGCTGAGATAGTTTATAAAAAAAGAAAAATGCAAAAGGGGCACAGGGAAAAAGCTACTGTATACAAACACTCCGGGGGTGAGGTCCAGGTAGTATGGCAGGGGCCAGACCAAATCCAGGGGTACATATGGTAGCCAACTAAAAAGGAAGCAGTGGGGGGTGGGCGGGGCGGCTGGGGTAGAGGAAAGGGGCAAAAAAAGAAACAATTTTTCTTTTTCTTTTTTGAAACTATTTTTCAAAGAAGAAAGTCTTACCTCCTCTCAGTACCCAGAGAGACTTCTATGAATATTTTAGTACTGTATGTTTCCAGCTTCAGGCGGTGCCGTTGGCAGGCATTACCCCAAAAGATCAGGTCCTGCTCTGGGCCGGCACAGCCCTGAGGATCAAGCTGCCCTGGGCCAGTGTGGAAGTAACTGGCAACACACTTCGTGGGAAAATCCATGGTTCCCTGACTCGTGCTGCGAACGTGGGAAGTCAGACTCTCAATGTGGCCCCGAAGAGACGACAAGCAGGGCCAAGTGGTGGAGTCAGCGATGTGCATCGATGTTTCGTGGATGTCCCGGGCACCCCTGCCAAGAAGGGCCTCATCGCCAACTCCTAAGGAACCTGGCTTTCTCTACTCAACCCGCCGAGTCCAACCCAAAAAGCACACTTTTTCTGGGATACACATGGGGTCACCGTGAGTCAAAATCAACTTGGTTAGGTTTTAAGAATCTTTGATCCATCATTCCCAAACTCTCTCACGCATGCACACTCCCAGGGGCAGGCTTTGTTACTAGCTTTGTGCATTCTCACGGAAAACAAAATCGCTACGAATGTGTTGGCTCTAACGCACGAAACACAGAGGCATGCGACTGCCCCGCTTACTTGGACTCTGAAGAAGAGCTTGCTGGTGTGGCTCACAGACCTGACTCTGTGTTTTGACCTCCCAGGTGCATGGTTCTGATAGGAGCGGAAACTCAAGGTTATTGATTACGGTTCAAATATCTATCTCCTGCATTCATTTAAAGGAATATTTTATATTCCATATTGTGAGGAACAGAAGAATTTCTCTTAAGTTGTCTCCCCAAAATATGTACCAAACTTAGCTGCTTAAGAGTGACTGTACAATAGGTGATCAGCGAAAGTAGGTCAGAGGTTATTCTCCTTAACATCAGCCATCTATAGTGGCTAGACTATTAGTCTGACTCACCCTAAATAAGACCCACTCTCTTTTGATAAGGATAATGGTGGTCTGTTTACTTGGAGGAGATACCAGAGAGGGCAAACCCGCCCAAGGTTGACCAAGGCTAGATAGTCATTATCGGCTGTCTAGATCAAGCAGACACCATTGTTATTCCCACAACTAATGTGGGCACACCCCTAGGTGATTCCCCTCCTATTGGTTGTATTGCTTATGTTACTACCCCTCCCGGTGACTCAGGTTATTGTCCGCTATCAGGGAACTTGCATGCCTCCCAGAATAGTAATTGTCTGCTTTATTGTATGAGACACCAGAATGATCAAACTTGCTCAAGAATGAATTGTATTACCCCTCTCTGTGATGTATGACTCTGTAATCAGATCTCCCTAACGTGATATGATGCTTGGTTAGCAATAAATAAGGAGGCTCCCTGGTTCTCGGGAGGGTGGCTGGAGAAGGTGACTAAGGAGGACGAAGCAGCGGCTTCTTCTCTGACGGCTAAGCCCCCTCCACGAGGACCATCAAGCGGGGCTGAGGTGAGCAATGCTACCATGAATTGCGTCTGACTCCATTACTTGACTCCATCCTTTAACTCTCATGCTCTCTATGATTTTACTGTAATCTCTACTTATTATCGCTGTACAATTGCGCCTACCGAACCTGTGATGTTTTGTGGGGTTCCCTCTTCCCCTTAACCCCACACAGTATATAGATCATTATTAGATTATTATACTTTTGGTTTGTGGCATGCCTTTTTAAGAGACGTGGTTCAATTCTTTTCTTCTGTGATTACATCCGCTTTCTTCCCAGGATTTGAAAAGACAGGACTTTTTTGTTCTCCCCAGATAGTCACTCTCTCTGGGCTCGGTTTCTCCATCTTTTAAAAGGGTGGGTCGGCCAAGATGTGGTCTCTCGGGTCAGGTGTAGATTCTGGAACTCTGGGAACCCTCCTGAAGGGCTCTGCCGCTGGCTCTAGCCTTGGACTGAGAGGAGGCATTCTTGGTTCATTTAACTACCATCTCCTGAGCACTGGCTGCCATCCCAGGTGGCGGGGAATCTAGCTGTAAAGAAAATGAAACCCTTGCCTTCATGCCTGCTCCTGAAGGGAGATGAAGAACAATCAAATCAGAAGTTCATCATTCAGATTGTTGTAAATGCTAGAGATACATACAGGTATGTATGTATGAAATAGAAACCCCTAGCTAGTTCTGGTTATATTTAAAGGCTCAACTCTGGGTTCAAGCACACCTGCCCCACTCCCTGTTGAGGAGTCTTGGCCTAGCCTCCCTCGGCCTTGGTTCCTAACACCTTGATCATTTGTTGTCCAAAAGATTTATCCTGAAGCATGACACTGTCGGTGGTAGGACAATATCCATACACCTACAGGGAACACCAGCTAATACAATTATGAACAAATTTACACGCCAACCACTAATACCAAAGATGAAGAAATCAAAGGTTTTTTTAATCTGCAATCAATAATGAACATTTACTGAGTGCTTCCCATGAGCTAGGTGCAAAGTTTACTCTTAGCATGTATTATTAATCTCCAGATAATTAATAACTATCTCCAGATAATTCTTCAGGTAGCCACTATTAAGTACCCTGATCTACGGAGGAAATTAGGTGACCGGGTATGCATGGCCCAGAGGAAACACTTGCCTCCTGATGCCTAAGCTGATGATCTTTGAGCTCAAATACCTGGGAGTTGTAAACCCAGGTTCTGCCACTGTCTTGGACATGTCACTTATGTCCCTGTGCTCAATTTCCCCATCTGTAAAATGGGAGTGTTCATAGAACCTACCTCAACGGGTTATTGTACAGAACCGTGTCAGACCAATTATATGTATTATTATTGCTATTAATGGGCTGCCAGTCAGTTCCTCTCCTGAGTAATTCATTGTTTCTGGGGCTGAGGTCCAGCTCAGCAGTCCCCTTAAAAAATCAGAGAGGGAGGAGGTGGTGGCGGGGGGCTTAGGAGACCCCTTGATTGTGGTCCTATGCACCTGGGTGCTCCCCACTGCAAGCATTTGCTCAGACCTGGTCTGAGCCTCCATTTTATTTTTTTTATTTATTTTTAAAATCATTTTATTGGGGCTCTTACAATTCTTAACAAGATCCATACGTACATCCATTGTGTTAAGCACATATGTACATTTGTTGCCATCATCATTCTCAAAACATTTGCCTTCTACTGGAGTCCTTAATATTGGCTCCTCATTTTCCCCCCTTCCTCCCCCAGCCTCCATTTTATTATCTATAAAATGAGAAGAGATAACTCCTGTCGGGTCAGCTAGTGGCCTGGGTGACCTATCCCAAACTCCCTCTCATGATCCATTCCACCGGTCATGTCAAGATCACTGAGAGGTCTGGATGAGCCATCCCAAACTGCTTCATATGATCTGTTCCCCGAGAGTTCTGGAGGACTCATCCCAACACCACCTCCTATGATAATGTGATGCATAAGCCATGGATCATTGCGCTGGAATAAGGACCAATCAGGATGCAAGAACAAGGGCCAGTAGGAAAGCAGGATAGGGACTGAGGTGAGCCAATGGGGTCCTGCCACCCGATCCCTATAAAATCCAATGTTGTACCCCTAGATGAGGGGTCTTCCTCAAATCATGAGGTGACCTGCTTTGTGGCTGAAGTGTACTTTGCTTATTAAGTCTTTGCTCCACTTACTGTCTTGTCTTGCTATCTTGTGAGTTGTGTCTCCTTCTGTTGTGGTGGAAAACCATGCCGGAGGAACTTGCTAGCTTTTCTCCAAGGAAGAAAAACCCAGCAACGGTGCCTTTGGACACATAACAAAGCCTCTCCAACCCATCACTTACTCATTCACAACCATGAGTGTGGTCTTGGTAACAGAAACAACGCCAACGATCACAGGATACAATTTTGCAAGGCCAACGATCTAATCATTGGAAATACCTTTTTTTTTCAACAGCATAAGTAACTGACGTTATTTATGGACCTCAGCGGATGGGATACACAGGAATCAAATCCATGCATCTGTGGGTAGAGTCAGAATAAAGCCAAGGCCAGTTTCAGAACAGACCATCAATTACTTATTTGAATTCATGTTGAAGAACAAGTCCATGAGAGCCAAAGTACCACCTTGAGTCTACCTCACCTGGATTAGAGATCATCCCAAGAATAGATTTGATGCACGGCACACTAAGGACCACAAACCAGGCGAGTTGTGGGATGGCATCAAGATCATCATAGATGAAGAAAGTAAAAGGTTGTTTAAAAAGAAAGAAAAGGCCACAACAAATGTCAGAAGACTCTGAAACTTGCTCTTGAATGGTGAGTGACTGTTTGGGCCAGGTCGGACTAGGCAGCCCCCATCTCCTCTCCAGCTCCTCAGGAGGATAGAACTTCAAGGCCCCATTTCCAGCCTCTCGGGAGGATAAATGCCCTTTTGAAGTCTACATCTTCTGCCTCAGCCTTCCAAGGAGCTTCTCTCTCCAGACCAAGGTTGTGCAGCCCCTGTCCCAGAGCTCCAGGGAGTAGATTGGCAAACAACAAAGGCACTTCCCACGGATCGCATCCTGACTCAAGGTCCTGCAGCTGCAAGCAAAAAATCTCCCTTCTTGTTGTCAACGTCTACCTCCCTAGCTCGAGCCCTATATATCTCCCACCGCCTCACCGACAAGCTGTGATTTCCCTGACCTCACTTGTTGGGTCTGTGCTCACCCTTCCCTCCTGGGAGCTCCTTCCTACCCTAATAAAGCCGCTCTTAACCTCACATTCTTTGTCTTTCAATCCTATCTCCATTCAGTGTCTCAATGTTGACCTCTCAGTGACCAATCAGCGAATGGAAGAAATGAAGAAGAAGAGTTGAACAGATTTCAAGGGGCGGCTTGGGAAGACCAAAGTATTATGAGAAAATAGGTGAGATAGTTAAGGTTTCTTGTGCCAACCTGGCCAATAAACACATGTGGGATTAACTGAAGGGCGGAGAGATAAATGGCTCAGTGAGTCTCGCCTTTCTAGTTCTCAGGTCTCTTGCTCTCTGATGGTCGGACGAGGGTGAAGCTGCGTTAGCCAATTCCCTACTTCAGCTTGCAAGGCTCACTTCCTGCAAGACATTCTTGAGGAGAAGCCTCATGGACTCACCCAGATGCAGCCCCGAGTGCTGAAGAAGCCACGTGGAGACCCCTGCCAGCTCTGAGATGCTTACACCGCCACCGGATTCAAAGACTTTTTACCCACTGGCCTGTGATCCTTCTGCATTCAGTGTCATTGTGTGTGTTTTGTGAGTTTGAGGAGGACTCTGTAGATCGGTGTCAGACATAAGGGCTAAGTCGGACTTATGGGCTTGGACTGGACTAGGTTGGGGTGCTTTCTGGATGTGCACTTACCCTCTATATAAAACTCTCTCCTATACGTATCTGACTTTCTGTGGATCTGTTTCTCTAGTTTACCCAAGCTAACACAATAGGCATAGAACCGGCACTAAAAAAAAAGAAGGGAAGAACATGTTCGGTGTATCTCAAGCTGAAAGAGCTGAATAAAAGCTCCAAGCCACAAGTCGGGACCCTGGAGCATATGGGTGAACGAGTGGACAAAGCAGATGCAAGGGATCCATCCATGAAGTCAGTGCAGCAAAAAGAATTGATCTGTGCCGAGCCAGTTCAAGAGGTTAGCATATGATGAAGAACCAGTGGTACTGGAGGAAGAAGTCTGAGCTGGTAAGAAGGCCCCAAGAATTCGAGGTGGTTCATGCCAAGAAATTTGGAAGACACCTTCATGGTCAACTGTCTGGAAGAGAGCCGTATTTGAGCCCATTCCAGAGGAAAGTGATCCAAAGAATGGAGAAATTGTTGAACAACATAATTAAGACCACGCCTAAGCAAAACTTTGCTGAAGATAATTTTTTTAACAGTCCAAACAAACAAAAAACCGGTCGCGGCACTACATTGACTAAGAACTGCCGGAAATTCAAGCCAGATTCAGAAGAGGACAAGGCACAAGGACTATCACTGCTGATGTCATATGGGCTTGAGAACAGAGAGGTCAAGAAAGGTGTTCCCCTGTGTCTCGTACACCACACGGAGCCAGTCAACCGTGTGGATCGGGACAAATTATATATAACCTTGCAAAGAATGGGAATTCCAAAATACTTGATCGTGTTCATTCAGAACCCCGGGCACAGACCGAGAGGCAATCCTTCCAACATAACAGTGGGATAGTGCTTGGTTTATCGTCAAGAAAGGTGTGCGTCAGGGTGTAGCCTTTCACCATGCTTATTCAATCCGTATGCTGAGCAAAGACTCCAAGACACTGGACCATATTCAAGAGCGTGTGGCATCAGGATAGGAGGAAGAATCCTTTAACCATTGTCATGTAATATGCAACCTTGCCAAAAGGAACTGAAGCACTTCCGGGTGGAGATGAAAGCCGTCAGTCTTCGGTATGGATGCATTAGGATGGTTGGGTTTTGCATCAACCTGGCTGGGCCAGGATGCTCAGGGGGTTGGCAGGGGAGGCCTAGCAATCCCTCAGGATGTGACCTAACACTTTGTAATCAACGCCAAGATGGGGTTTTCTGGAAGCAGTCAAGCCTCTGTAAGAAGATCGGGGTGGAGTGCAAGCCCCGGATGCCTTTGAAAGGACGGTTTCAGGGTGTCGCCTACTTCCTATACAAACTGTCGCTTCTTTAGCTGATCCAGATCCTGCATCGGAGCCCTGGGGGCGGAGTGGTTACTCTGTTGGGCTGCTAACTGCAAGGTCAGCAGTTTGAAACCCCTAACACTTCGAGGGAGAAAGCCGGGGCTTTCGACTCCAGCAAAGGGTTGCAGTCTCGGAAACTCACAGGAGTCAGCTCTGTCCTGCCCGGTAGGGTCACTATGAGTCAGCATCAACCGGATGGCAGTGACTTTGGATCTTGCACCTGGCGTTCGGACATCCAGTTTGGGATATTCTTGTAATCCCTATGAGCCTTTCCAGGCTGGACAGGCAGAACTGGCGGGCTCATCTTTACACACTTTGCAGGTGAGGTCGCCTTTGAGGGCGAAGGAGGCGGACGCCCTCCCTCCCCCACATCCCGCCCAAAGCGGGCGGGACAAAAGCCAGAGGGACAGCCAGCCCCACGCCCCGCCCCGTCCCGCCCCGCCTTGAAGAAGGGGCCCCGCGCGCAGGCGCAGATCGCGCTGGCTGAGCCAGGTGCTGCTGGTCCCACGCGCCGGCCCTGGAGCGCGCGCATGGAGGGCCGCGCGAGCCCCCCGGCCGAGCCCCGCGCCCGCCCCGCCGCGGCGGTGCTGTGCCGCGGCCCCGTGGAGCCGCTCATCTTCCTTGCCAACTTTGCCCTGGTCCTGCAAGGCCCGGTCACCACGCAGTACCTCTGGCACCGATTTAGTGCTGACCTCGGCTACAATGGCACCCGCACCCGAGCTGGCTGCAGCAACCACAGCCAGAACCCCATCATGCAGGTAATGGCGGCGGGGCGGCCGGGGCGGAAGGGCGGCTGGGGGGGTGGGCAGGCGGGGCCTGTTAGGAGGTCGGGGAGTCCCGGGGCGAGGATAAGTTAACAATGGGCGGGACCCTGACAGCAAAGTCGGGGCCCCCGACTGGGAACTTCCATGGAATCGGTTAAAGCGGAGGGAGTGTGGGACCGTGGCCCGTTTCCCGTGGAGGCGCCAAAGAAAGTTTTCCGGTTCCTTCCATCCAAAACGAATCCTCATCCCCGTAGCGCCCAGGGTGGTGATGTTTGGGGGGGCTGGGGAACCCCGGGATCCTACTAAGGCTTGTGCAATCTCCACAGGAAGTGGAGACCCTCACCTCCCACTGGACCCTCTACATGAACTTGGGTGGCCTCTTGGTGGGGCTCTTCTCGTCCACCCTCCTGGGGGCCTGGAGTGACCACGTGGGCCGCCGCCCGCTGCTGGTGCTGGCCTCGCTCAGCCTGCTGCTCCAAGCCGTGGTGTCCATTTTTGTGGTACAGCTGCAGCTCCACGTCGGCTACTTCGTGCTGGGCCGCATCCTTTGTGCCCTCCTGGGCGATTTCAGTGGCCTCCTGGCTGCTGGCTTCGCCTCCGTAGCAGATGTCAGCTCCAGCCACAGCCGCACCTTCCGAATGGCCCTGCTGGAGGCGTGCATCGGGGTGGCAGGGATGCTGGCGAGCCTTCTTGGGGGCTACTGGCTGCGGGCCCAGGGCTATGCCAACCCCTTCTGGCTGGCCTTGGCCTTGCTGATAGTCATGACTCTGTACGCAGCCTTCTGCTTTGGGGAGACGGTGAAGGAGCCAACCCAGACGCGGCTCTTCACACTGCGTCACCACCGCTCCATCTTCCGGCTCTATGTGTCCGCGTCCCCGGAGAAGTCCAGGAAACACCTGGCCCTGTACTCCTTGGCCATCTTCATAGTCGTCACTGTGCACTTTGGGGCCCAGGACATCATGACCATCTATGAGCTGAGTGCACCCCTCTGCTGGGACTCCAAGCTCATTGGCTACGGTTCAGCAACTTACCACCTCCAATACCTCACCAGCCTGCTGGGCCTGCGGCTCCTCCAGCGCTGTCTGGCTGATGCTTGGGTGGCCGAAGTCGGCCTGGCCCTCAACATCCTGGGCATGGTGGTCTTTGCATTCGCTACCGTCACAGCCCTCATGTTCACAGGTAAAGCGTGTGGGCTCAGGGCCACCTTGTCCTGGCCTCCAGATAGGGCGTGCGTCCCCGAGAAGCAGCGTCTTGCCCTGCAGCTTGCTCTGGAGGGCAGACCACTAAGACCATAGGGGGTGGGGGAGACAGTGCCATCTTCGATAGGCTGGAAATCAGACCTTCAGTAGCCAAAGTAATTACTCCACGTCATCCATCATACGTGTTGACAGTGATATAGCCTAAAAGATACAGGAGCATGGCCCATGCCCTTAATTGCTTCACCCCTGACCTCCTTCACCCACCCCTGTTGCTCATAAACAAAGTCCACGCTGTTTGTGGCCCGGTATTCGCTTCCGTGATAAGACCTCAGCTAGTCTTGGTCAGCTTTTGGAGATTTTTAAAGACGCCAGCTTCCTCAGAGCACACATAAGACTTCTGGGCTTGCTTTACTTCTTGTTTTTTCCCTTTTCTTCTTTTGGAGGTCGGGGGAGGAGGCCACTGCAGATTCTGCAGCCTGGTCCGGGCCTGGGCCTGAGGAAGTTAAATGTTTTAAAGAGACAGATTGATTTTGCCAGAGCTTTCACATGGGTTGTGTTTCACACATCACGGCAGATTCTTTAATCGGCGTCTTTAACTCGCCCGGACGGTGAAGCAGAAAGGGGCCGCTGCCTTTGATTCGTGCCCACAGGATTGCCCAGGTGCCAGGTGCAGGGCTCAGTGTCCTGGGGGCTGCTGTGGTGCTGCAAACACAGGTGTTGCTCTCGGGCCATTTGAGTGCCCTTTGAGTGGCTTGGCACCTGAAGGGGGCTTGGGGCATCACAGTTTATATAGACCCACTGTGTTGCCTGTACGGACCCAGTCCTCTGGGGATGCACATTTTTGCTGAGAGAATGGTTATAGAGAAAGCCCCGTAGGCCCTCGAGGGAAGGTGAAGGGAGAAGGTGCCTGCATCTACTGCGCTTGCTGAACTGGGATCCTCCTCGCCACCAAGATGGATTTCTTGTGGCTATTGGAACAAATGACCACACACCTGGTGGTTTAAAACAACACAGGTCAGAAATCTGAACTCACTCCCGCAGGACTGAAATCAAGGTGGCAGCGGGCCCCGTGTCTCCCGAAGCCCTGGGGGATCTGTGCCTTGCCTCTTCCCCCTTCTGGTGGCTGCCAGCACTCCTTGGCTTATGGTTGCATCACTGCAGTTCTGTCTCAGTGAGCCTGGTGCCGCCTCTGCTGGGCGTCTTCTTGGTCCCGGCTTTCTCCACTTCCCTCTTACAGGGATACATGTGATTTCCTCTCTAGATCACAGGATAATGTCCCCATCTCAAGACCCTTAACATCTGCAAAGACCCCTTTTGCACAAAAGGTCTCCTTTGCATGTCTCAGGGATTAGGACCTGACGCCTTTGGCTAACTTTCACCCTCCCTCGCTTTAGAGCCCTCCCGAGTTGAAGACCCGCGTGTCCTCCTTGGACACATCATGAGTGGGGGCCATGAGGTTAAGCACCCAGGGACACACAGTTGTCAGTGTAGCCTCGGGACTGGAATTCTGGGCGACTCCAGAGCCTGTTCCTGTTTGCTATGCCCTGCCTTCTCCCTACCAAGTACTAAGTAGAGGGGGTGGTGCACATGCGCTGAGAAGGCTTGCAACGAGAAAGCGATTGGGGAAGGGTGTTCAGTCCTGAAAAAGACATGGTGGGTGGGCCAAGCCTTCACCAGGGTCATCCTGGTTCCTGCTTGGTCACCATCCACCCACCCTCACCATCCTGGGGGGTCCTGTGTCTAGCCGAATTTCCATAGCGGGGAGCTGTCCCACCCCGAGCAGCCCCCTTCCTCAGCCCTGTGGTCCTGATAACTTGCTTTCTCCACAGGGTATGGGTTTCTCTTCCTGTCGTTAATCACCACACCTGTTGTCCGGGCCAAGCTCTCCAAGCTGGTGAGCAAGTCGGAGCAGGGTGAGTGTCGAGGAGCCCCTGACTCTTCTCCTTCCCACCCTGGAGAAGCGGGTAGGAGACGGGCGCACCCTGTTAGATGGGCTGGGGCTGGGCGAGGACCGTGGGTCCTTAACTTAGCAGCCCACACACCTGGGGTTTGTAACCAGCAGTACCTGCTGATGCGGCTTGATGGTAACCAGGGCAACACATTTCCCTGCTCCCAGCCTCTGAATGGGTGACCCTTGGGGTCCCTCCTTCACTGGGTCAGGGTGTGCAAGCTCGGAGGATGGGAACCCCCTGGGAAAGTAGGGGGTATTGTCCCTGATGGACGAATGAAGAAGCAGAGGCCCAAACGTGAAAGTGAGGGCAGAAACCCACGCCTGCTGCTTGTGAGAGCAGAGCATCTTGGGGTGCGTGTTTAAGTCCAGGACCTGTGGTGTGGGATCTTGGGCAGGCCCCTTGCCCTCTCTGGGGCTCAGTTTCCTCATCTGTGGAATGAGTGGTGTGAGGTCATTGGCATTTTATAGCAGCTCCTGGGGGGGGGGGTTGCTGCCATTCCGATTGGTGGTGGCATGTCTAGACACACGCTTCTCAGGCCTGGATCTGACACGTCAGTTCACGCCCTTCTTCCCTGCCGCCCCGGAGGAAGGATCCGATGAGGAGAGACCCTCATGCCATGCCCAGCCCACCATGGGGCCGGTTGTGCCCTCAGTAAGCATTCCCTCTCCCTCACTGTGCCCAGAGCTGCCAAGGGGAGCAGGAGCAAAGTGCAGCCCACTCCCGGGCTGCCTGTCGGGGCCAGGCTTGGTGGCAGGTACTTGAAGCGTGACTGCAACACCGCTGACAGCTCATGAAGTCGAAGTCACCTCTGCTTAACAGAGGGGAGGTGGAGGCTGAGGGACCCTCGGTGACTTCTTCAGGACCACACAGCTACGACGTGCCAGAACCAGGAATGACACCGGCACCTCATCCCCAGCAGGAAACCATTCCAAAGAGGAGAAGCCAAGAGGGGCACATGTACTTTCAGCGTGGCCTTGGCAGCCGTGGTTTGATTCGGTGCCCCGGTCCAACAGGCTCAGCCCTCCCTGGGTAGTGCGGGTGGTTAAGTGCTGGAGTTCTAACTGAAAGGTGGGTGGTTTGCACCCACCTGGAAAGACGGGTGCGAAGGTCGAGGCCTTAGACACCCTGGGGAGCAGCTGTGCTCTGCACCCGGTGGGCTTTCGGAAGTTGGCATCAGTTCTCCGGCACCCGACAGCCACCACGGTGGAGCAAGTGCTTTAGATGAAGCGTGAGAGGCCGAGGGACTCGCCCTAGGTTGCCCAGTGGTCAGGTGGTGACGCCAGGCTGTCTGGTTTCCTCGCAGGTGCACTTTTCTCCGCGGTGGCCTGCATCAATAGCTTGGCCATGCTGACAGCTTCCAGCATCTTCAATTCCCTCTACCCAGTCACGCTGAACTTCATGAAGGGCTTCCCCTTCCTCCTGGGCGCCGGCCTCCTCTTCATCCCGGCCATTCTGATTGGGTAATGCCAGCTCACCGGGCGCCTGGATCCCTGGCTCAATCCCAGGCTGTTCCCCGCTTGCACACGGCTGCCTCTCCTCTCCTTCGAGGCGAGCAGGGCTGGAAGCCAGCACCGCTTCTCAGCAAGGCTGTGCCTTCGCCCGAGCTCCCATCGTGCCCCTCCTTTCCCGTTTCTGAGCTGGAACGGCAGTGACAGAAATGGGCCGAAGGACACCTGGAGAGCGTCCTTGGCTTCTGCTGCTGGTGGCTGGGCCACAGGCCAGCCAGGGTCCCCGACTCCCTCCCCTTGAGCCTCAGGAGCCATTGTCCAGAGCCCTCAGTCTTCTGGGTCACTGTCCCCCACCTTCCAGCCGGGGGAGAGGAGAAGGGGGAGGCCAGCCCACTGCAGGAGCGGGGTGGTGTCGCTTCTCCAGACAAGAGCTGGGGGTCTCCCAGGACAAGGCTGATCCTTCTCTCTGATCCCTCACAGGGTGCTGGAGAAGGTGAATCCTCATAGTGAATTCCAGCAGTTTCCCAGGAGCTCCTGACCTGTTTGGGCCAGAGGTCAGGGGACACGAATGGAGCAGTCACCTCCTGGAAAGACCCTTCAGGGGTCCCAGCCCACAGCAGCCCCAGCAGTTTCTGCAAAGTTGGACCAAACTACCTCAGCCACAGGGTGCCAACAACTCCGGAATGTCATCAGACCTCACAGGCCCATCAGCACCTGCCACCACGGGGGATGGGTGGTGGGTGGGTGGGGGTACCCTTGAGGGGCCTGCTGGTACAGGAGGGCTGGCTCTCCACTTCAGCCCAAACAGGGAAGGCTACGGGGCTCAGGTGATGATGTGACACCAGCCACCACTCTAGTGACGAGCATGGTGCTTTTGGGGAGGGGGGGCCTAGTGTCCGTGGGGAGCTAGGCCTGGGCTGTGGCCTGCCTGTAACCGAATCTCACCGTGCCAAACATAATAATAAATCTGTATGAAACACCTCGGGGCCTCCTGTTTTCCTGTTCCTGGTCTGCCAGCCACAGGTCAGAAGAGCATGGTGGGAGGGACAGGAAGCCTTGAGCTGCCCACAGGCTCGGTGCTGGGAGTGGCCAGCCCAGGCCTCATCTGCTGCTGGGAGATGGGCTGCCGGGCCTGCCGGAGGCTAGCAGAGAAACTGGGGCAGTCCTGGCTCCTTAGTCCATGTGAAGCCACCTGCACCGGACTTGCCGGCAGGCACGGAGCAACGGTCCTAATGCCCCGTAGCCCTCAACGCCTGTTACCTTACCACCACACCATGCACCCAACTCTTGTTCAGAGCGTCCCTACCGGACAGGGCAGAACTGCCCCTGGGGTTTCCAAGACAAACTCTTGACAGGAGCAGAAAGCCTCTTCTCCTGTTCCACAGCAGTTATCAGTGGGCTTTCAGCAGAGCCGTGCTTTGAGAGAAACCCCCATGCTTCTCCCGAAGGTCACCAGGAAGCTGAGCGATGAGCTGATTCTCCCTTTGACTCCGGAAATAGAGAAGGGGCTCAGGTCTGGGGAGTGTGGATCCAGGTCTGGATCTGACGTGGAAAGGCAGAATCAGATGAACACTTGAGACGCTGGCACAGATTCGAGTCAAGGTGGCACTTGACTCTTCCACCCAAAGCTGCCCACAGGGCCGGCCTTGCTCCCCTGCTGCCATTTCAGCCTTCTTCTCCTGTCACTTCCCCAACGCCCGGCTTCTGGGTGGACGTTACGTAGGGAAAGAGGGTGGCCTGGGCTCCACTCGCTGTTCCTGCTGCCCTGGGGAGACCCAGGCTAGGAGAAGGACCTGCACTGACCCACCGCAAGAGGGCAGCCAGGAGAGAAGGGAAAAGGCAGAGCTGGCCTGGGTCCTACGCTGGGCGCTGCTGAGAGCTAGTGGTGTGGCCTTGAGCTGGTACCTCTGTGAAGGAGTGATCAACTCCTTTGACTGAAGAGGCAGCACATGTTTAGGGTGATGTTCTGAGATCGCTCCCAGTTCAGACCCTTCAGAAAGATGCCCCTCCTCCATTGTCCTGGATGAGTCTAGAGGAGGTGAATAAATTGTTGGCTGGACTTTGGGCTCAGGGGCCATAATGGCCTTTAGGTGTCCTTGGGAAGTTCCCGGAGGTGGGATGAGGACATAGTGGCCCAGCCCCAACCTGGGGGCAGCAGCTATAGCCCTGAACTGCAGGCCTGGGGCAGAGCAGGCTTTGTGGGGAAGGTGACGTCTCAGCCTGCTGTCAGACCAGCCATCAAGGGCCAGGCCTGGCCCAAAGTGAAGGCCAAGTTCCTTGCCCCAGCTGTGGACTGCAGGGTCCGTCATGGTGTGACAGTCAGCCCTGAGCACACTCGCCTGGCAGGGAAAGGAGAGGAGAGCCCTCCCCTCCACTGCTCTGATGCGGCCGGCCGGAGTCTAGGCTCTGACTCACCAGAGATAGTGGGGGTCAGAGGGCCGGGCCAGTGGTGGTGGGCAGCAGGGGAGGGTGTGTCCTTTCGGAATCCCTTCTAGGGTGGTCTCAAGGGAGCAGGGCTGGTGGGAAACAAAATGACAAACAGCTTCGCTGGAAGACACTCGTCACCATTATTATTGTCTGGTCGGTCCAGGGCCTTGCCCTGCTCTGGTCTCCTGAAAGAAGGGAGGAGGGCAGGCAGAGCCGAAGACTGGGGCCTGGACTCCACACAGGGAGGGGAGTGGACAGAGGTGTCCCAGGCCAGGCAGGAGACCTTTGACTCAAACGAGGAGGCTAGAGAGCTGGGAGTGACCTGGCTAGTTGGGCTGATGGGCGCCAGACCAGCCTTGAGGTGTGAACCCACTGCCCTTAGGAGGGAGGGGGCAGGGCAGATTCCAGCAGACCCCACTGGTAGAAGCCTGGATTGGTGGAGGTAGGGTACCGCCTGCCTCCTGCCCCAAGAGAGGGACTGTCCCGTACCTCCATGGGCGCCTTCGGCTCCTAGAACCTGCCTGCCAGACCTTTTGGGGGCCACGGAGCAGCCACCTGCCCAGACACAGCCTCTGGGCAGCCCTCCCTGGGCAGCTCCATCAGGCAGTGGGCTGGGCAGACCCCTCGGCCTTTCTCAGCCTCCGTTTCCTCACCTGTAACATGGAAAGGCTAGTAACAGGCAGGGTGGCTGGTGATGGTTACAGAGGCCAAGGAGTTGGGTGGGGGTGGGGGGAGTCAGGGGCTAGGCAATGGCAAAGACTGGTGTGTTCTGGGGCCCGGCTACTCAAAGTGTGGGATCCCTGAAGGTGGCTGCAGCTCCCCGGAGGGTTTGTGCGGGATGGAGATCTCAGTAGAATCTGGAGCTAAGGGCCCAGGTGGCTGGCTACACAGTCAGGTGAGAGAACTGCCTTCACCCAGGTGGAGTGGGGAGGCAAATGAGGCATAGTGGGATCGGTGGGGGCTTGCTGCCCTCAAGACACAGCCTCCCCTGCCCAGGCCCCAAGCAGGGGGCATTGGGTAAGTACAGCAGAGCGGCCAGAAGCCCTGATCAGCCAGAGTGAGAGCACAGCTGGCCCAGGCATGGCAAAGGAGGCATGGACGAGGCATCCAAGACCAGGCCAGCTGGCTAAGGGCACTGAGTGGCTACAGGGCAAGGCCCATCAGGGGGGCAGGAAGTGGTAAGCCAGGACCACCGCTGTACTCCTCCCAGGTGGCTCACAGCAAAGGTGCTCTAACACAGCAGGGGCTGCCCCTGACTGCTGCCCGTGGCTGCCTCCATCCCTCACTCCAGCTGTTTGCTATCAAGGCAGGGGAGTGGGTGTGTCCAGCCAAGCCCTTGCCCAGAATTGAGCCCTGACAAGTACCCCAACAGAGAGGCCGAGGGCCTGCTTCCCACCCCTCACAGCAGGGTGAAGAGAGGGGAGCCATCTCCCGAGAAGAGGCAGGACTGTCTCTGCCCAGGGAGGATGGTGGGAGTGGGGGGCGCAGCAGGGCTTGGGGAGTGGGAGCCGTTATGTTGAACCCATGAGCACAGCACCCTCCAAACTGGTGTCGGATCCCGCAGACGAGTCCCTGGAGGAGCGACCCTGCAGGAAGCGGATGATCTTCTCGATGGTGGCCTCCTGGTACTCATGCGACCATCTGGGGACACAGAGGCCGAGGGGGTCAGGGGCTCGGCTGGGGACCACGTGCACCTGCCCCCCTCAGCCCTGGACCCTGGGCCTCACTTGATGCCATTGAAGGTGAGCACGGCCTGCATGTCCTCGGGGAGAGCCCGGGGCTCCGGCCACTCAAAGCCATCGATGATGGGCACAATGTTCTTGCCACAGCTCAGGGCAGTCACAATCTCCTGGAAGAAGAACCGAGAAGAGACTAGAGGTGAGGAGGAAGAGGCCCCTTCCCCAACCCAGGGGCCCTGGTGCTAGGGCTACAGGTTCAAGGGTGAACCTGGGACTGGACACTGGACCTGGAGTCCACCATAAATCTCCCCCTACCTGCACCCCCCCCCCAATCCATCTCAAGTCCTGACAGTTTACTCCCTACTGGCTTCTCGGAGCTGCCCCACTCCCGCTGCTTCCCAGGCTCCAACCTCCCGGAATCTTTAGGCTCCACCAGGTCCCCTGCTGGTGCGGTGGTTACAAGTTGGGCTGCGATCCGCATGGTCAACAGTTCAAAGCCACCAGCAGCTCTGCAGAGGAAGACTGGACTTTCTACTCCTGTCAACATTACAGCCTTGGAAAGCCACAGGGGTCACTGTGCGTCAACAGTGACTTGGCGGCTGAGAGCTTGGTAATGTTTTTGAGCTCACCCCTCACGTGGTCTCCATGCTGCCCCTTTGCCCAGCTCGTCTTTGCCATATGTGTATCTGGTGACATCACCTCTCACTCTCCATCTTCCAGACCCCTTGCTGTGTCCTGTGAGACCCTGGCAACTCGGGCCTCAGCCGCTTCTCAAACTCCCCCGCCCTCACCAGCCTCGCAGCCACACCCCTTGCACGTGGCACCCCCTCTTCCCTCCCTGCACAAGGCCTATGTACCTGCGATTTCCTCAGACTACAGTGCTCTTTCTGCCCCTTCACCGCGCTAAGACCTACTCCTGTTTCCCATCTGAGCTCAATCAGCTCAGGTCCCTGGACGTCTCCCCTCTCCTCCCCGACCAGGGCAGAGCCCCATCCCCCAAAACAGGGTATTCCTGCTGCATGCCGCCGCCTCCGCCAATTGGCACTGCCAGGTAAGCGTTGGTCTGCTAACTACAAGGTCGGCGGTTCAGACCCACCAGCTGCTCCATGGAGAGCTCGGAGGCTGTCTGCTCCCGTGAAGGTGCCCAGCCTTGGACACCCTCTGTGGGGTAGCTCTGCGTGGTCGTCCACCCGATGGCAGTGGGTTTGGTTTGGGGGCTTTACTTCATACCTCTCGTACCCACCAGATGTAAGGGCTGGGACCTCTAAATTTACAGCGGGTATCCTGAGTGGGTGGAGGGAAATCCAGCAGTCAGGAGGGAGGGGGGCATGCCGGCTCCCAAACCCGTGGTGGGCAGCCGCCCACATGGCTGCATGAGGGACACTGGCCTCCTTCCGCTCCCTGCCCCCTGCTCCAGGGGCCGAGGGCCCCAGAAAGAAGCGAGCCCGTGGCAATGGGTGTCGGAGCTGAGCACCAGAGTGGACACGTGTCAATAAGATCTCCGCAGCCACGCGGGAGGGCAGCTACAGGGTTCTGTGGACGGTGGGTGCAGCGGCGCCTAGGATAGAGTGTAGGCTTCGTAAACGCTAGGCGTTAGGAGTTCCTCTTCTGGAAAGGAGGCTAGCCAACGCCTCCTCCCGGGATGGTGCTGGGATACAGCTGGCTCTTAGTGGGTAGCCTGGCGAGTGCTCATTGAATGTTTCTTCTCCGCGCACGGCTGACCACAGGGACTGGAGTTCCCTTGCAGCTTCCCTTATTGATGACCTACTAATGTGGCTTCGGGGAAAGCTTTACAATCAGAGGCAATCAGGTACTAAAACCACCCAAGGAGGGATGACGGAACCTTTGGGCCTGGGCCAAGGCGCCCAGCACCCTCCCTGCCCCCTCCCTCCTCCTCCTCAGCTGGGAGAAGCAGGGGGCTGGGGTGCTGAGCAGCTTTGTGGAGGGGAAGACCTCCTGGCTGGGGGAAGAACCTCTGTAATGCTGACTCTCACCGGCTTTCTAATGAGCTTCACTTTTTAGGAGTGAGGTGAAGGAAGCCTATTGAGCCGGGGGGTGCCTTTTCCTGGGTCACCCACATGCCCAGCCCAGGAGGGCTCTGAGCTGAGCTTTGGGTTCCAGGCCCGGGGCTGTTGTGAGCCCTCAGTGAGTATTTGGATGCATTTGGACCATGCAGCCTCCGTGTATTCGGGAGCCTTTAGAAATGTGCTCCCCCCAGGCGGCCACCCAACCTAAAAGCCCAAATCACTGATGCCCTAGACGGCAGAGGCTGCCAGTCAATGGCTGCGGGACACCGTCACTCAGCTGGTTAAGGCCAAACCCTCCACCAGAGGCAGGTCGCCGGCCCCAGTAAACCTAGTAGGTGTGCTTCCTCCGTGCATCCCGGCTCCACCAGAATTAAAGCACTCGGTGCTTTAATCATCGGTTCAACTACAACTGTATCTTACAAACCCTCCAACGCCAAATAGGGTGCCGAGCATGAGCTTAGGCACCAGGGATTCACAGGGAAGAGGTGAAGCCCGAGCGCTCCCGACCCCCACAGCTATTCCTCTCTGAGACAGCCATCCACCACCTTCTCTGAATCCTTGCCACATTCCTCCAGCAGGTGTCCCTTGCCCAGCGTCCGTCTCCCAACCAGGCCTGGCCCTCCGTCCTTCCTATATGGCCTCTGGGGCTTGACCCTCTCCCCCATTCCAATCCAGATGGCACCCGGTGCCAGAACCTTCCTCTGAAAGTGCACGGTGCCCAGAGCTGCCTCTCTCATGGGCTC
The DNA here is from genome assembly GCF_000313985.2 of Echinops telfairi. Lineage (NCBI taxonomy): Eukaryota > Metazoa > Chordata > Mammalia > Afrosoricida > Tenrecidae > Echinops > Echinops telfairi. The sequence goes on from NW_022111358.1 coordinate 5,330,512, forward strand.
CCCGCTGCCCACTACTCTAAGCACAGGTCCTCTCCCCGCCTCTAGCCTCCTAGCCTGGCTCCACGGTTCTTACCTGGAAGGAGAGGTGCTGGTAAATGTTTAAAGAGCATGCTATCCAGAGGAAAACCAAACAAACCAAGGCCCTGATTTGTAGCGTGTGCCAGTTTCTTCAGTAAACCTCCCCGCTCTGCCCGCTCTCAGGCTCCCTACTTGTACACGGCTTCCCTGAGCGCGGTGTCGGGAAGAGAGTACAAGGGTGCTGATGGGCCGGTCAAGCTGCGGCTACTCCTTTCAAGCACGTCCTTCTCACCCCCTCCGGTCTGGGCGGTGGAACAGAGGGGTGGGCTAACAGAGCGTGGGCTTTGGAGTCCATCCGAGTTCAAAGCCCGGCTGTTGAATTTCTACCCCAGTAGTGTGGTCACAAGCGCCCCCATAGTGTAGTAAGTTGCTCGTTGGGCTGCTCACTGAAAGGTCCAAACCCACGAGGTGCCCCATGGGAGAAAGAGGAGGACTTCTACTCCCACAAAGCTTTCCTGCCTCCGACCCCCACAGGGGCCATTCCACTCTGTCTCTGAGAGTCCCTGGGAGCCAGGATCGAGTGTGGCCGTAGGAAAGCTATCCTACTTCTGGGCCTCGAGGTCTTCATCCGTGAAACCTTGTTCATTCATTAGTTCATTAGTCATTTGCTCCCTCGCACGTGCTTTTCTCTGCATGGAGAGGCCCCTCTCTTCAGCCCGGCTTCCTTCCTGAGCCCTTCCCTGGTGGTTCTAGCCCTTGATGCGCTCTCTCTTCTCCACACTCTTCCAGCAAGTAGGAGGTTCACCTCTTGGCCTAGTCTTTACACCAGCTTAAAGACGATCTAATCCCTCTGGGCATATGCCTTCCTCTCCTGCTATTTGAGGACAAGGGCCCCATCTTGGACGGCTGTTGCACACCTCAGTCCTACTCCCAATTCCTACTGACTGATTAATGATTAATCACCTGCAGGTGTTACGCAATGTGGACCCTATCATGACTACGCACTGGAGCCAATAAAGGCTCAGGACACGGAAGCTCCAAGAGCTTACAGGTTCCTGAACAACACGGACACCTGTAAGAGGTAGGCCACTTTGCGGAACACAGAAGCTTCGCCACTTTGCGGAACACAGAAGCTTCACCCTGGGAACCCTCTGACCTCACTCTATCTCCTCTGCACGCGTATCTTGATTTGCATCCTTTTGCTCTGATACATCTGGAATTTTAAGCACATTCACCTGCAGCGGGGACACGGACCCACGCATCTGTCTCTTCCCCAACTGCTCACTATGTCAAGCTCTGACGAGTCACCGGTGAGTACAACGGTGGTAGCACTCCTAACAGGAACCCTGATGGCATAGTGGGTACACACGTTGGGCTGGTAACTGCAAGTTCGGCAGTTCAAAACTACCAGCCCCTCCAGGAGAAAGATGGCGCTTCTGTTCCCGTAAAGAATTCCAGTCCCAGAAACTCACAGGGGCAGTTCTACCCTGTCCTATAAGGTCGCTATAAATCGGTATTGACTTAATGGCAGGGAGTTTTTGTTGTTGTTTCAATGCTTATCATTATATTAATAATTATTATTACTATTACCATGTAGTTACCGTGTGCCAGACTTTCTGCTATGCACATCCCGGGCTTCAGTTCTTTTCATCCTTATAACAGTATCCTGGGGAGTTAGGACTATTATTACGTCCACTCTCCAGCAAAAAACATGAAGTTCCTTGGGGTGCGGGACCTGGATCAAGGCCAGAACGGCACTTCAAATTCACAACCTGGTACTCTTAACAGTCATTTCATTCTGCCTGTCACATGCTCTCCAGCCCTTCGGCCCGCACAGAGCTTGTTTTTCAAAACATTTTCATCCCTCTCTGATCCTAACAACAATCCTGCGAGGAGAAGCCCCACCCACTGCCATCAAGTTGCTTCTGATTCGTTGCAACTTTACAGAAGAGAGGGTTTCCAAGACTATAGATCTTTTCAGCAAGCAGAAGGCCTGGTGGGTTTGAATGGCTGACTTTGCAGTGAGCCGCCCAGTGTTTAACCCACTGTGCTGCCAGAGTCCCTCACAAGGTGAGGAGGATGTGTAAACGATCCCCATTTTCCAGAGGAAGAGACAGAGTGTCAGAGAGTCTCAGTGACTGGCTGCACCCCTCTCCAAGTTGGGCTATGCCTCCTGACTTCTCCCTCAGCCGGGAGGTGCATCACAGTTAGGTGTCGCTGGTGTGAGCAGTTGAGAAGAGTGGAGGACCTTGTCCCCCAGGCTACTGGCCACTGCTGGGGCCACCGAGGCCCAGGCTAGCACCTACCTTGTGCACCCAGTCCTTACAGTCATGGTCCTGCATGCATTTGTCGAGTGCCCCGGCCGACAGCACCAGCACAAAGTTCCGGGCATCCATGACACTCTGGATGAGCTTGTCCTCGAATTTGCCCGCCTCCAGCTTCTCCACATCAATGAAGACGCTGAAGCCGTGCAGCTGCAGGTGCACCTTGAGGAGGCTGCGGAGACGGCTCGGTTCACTGCCAAGGCCTCGCCCTGCAGCCCCAGCCTGCCTGCCAGCCCCTCCTCACCTGGCCAGCTGAGAGCCCGAGTTCCGGCGGTAGCTGATGAAGACATCCGGGGTGTCCCCACTGAGCTTGCAGCCAGTGCACGGCAGCGGGGAGTGAAGCATTTCTAGGGTGGATGAGAAGCCACATGGTGATTTGGAGATCAATGTACGCTGGGGGACTGAGTCCCATCAGCCCAGCCTAGGCAGGTGGGTGGTACACTGGGGCAGAGCTTATCCGAAAAGGAAGTGGAGAGATCAGCCTACAGGTAAGTTATCCCCTTTTGCAGATGAGGAAACCGAGACTATGGGAAGGTAGGATGCAAACCATTGGTGAGCTCGTCTCAGGAGGCATGCACAGTTGGGACGGAGGGGCCCTGGTATGCCCCTCTAGCCCTGCCTGCTCCCTGGATCTCCAGACCAGTCCTGGAGTGGCCCAGTGCCACGCCCAACTCGACACCCCAGACACCTGGCATCAGCCTCAACCCCTGCCTCTCATCCACTCATTCCACAAATATTTATTGAGGCCCCACTGGGTGCCAGGCACCATCCCTGTACCTGCGACATCAGTGAACCAACCTGCCAGTCCTGCCTTCATGGAGCTGACACTCAGCCCTCAGAGCGAAGCACGGTGCTCTGTGGATTCGTCCTGCTAAACATTTGAACTCTCCCAAAACACGTGAACGAATCTCTTGGTACTGAAGTGGGGAGGGGGTGGCAGGTTCCTAGAATCTACCCGGCCCTCATGGAAACACCTCCACTACCCACCCTGCCTGGTAACCACATGGTAACTACTGTCGACCAAATGGTTAAACCTCCCCACTCCACAGCCCTCCTGCAATGTCCCCTAACACATGCACTGGCAAACCTCCACTTTTGTATAGGTGGATCCCTGCCCCCCCCCCTCGTGCCTTTACCCCCTCCAAGTTTCCCTCCCCTTGGTGTATCCTTCAAGGCCTGCTCAAGCAACCCCTCTCCTCTCCTTGGAAGTCTATACCTAAGTCAGGGCTTCCTCTGGGAGCCATGCCAGGGGGCTCATTACCTACCTGCCTCACCCCCAACTCCCCACCTCACCCCCATAACCATCTTAGACTGGAACTGTCTTCAGGGTAAAGCAATTCACACCCTTGCTTCCCCGGAGCCCAGTCTCGGCCCCTAAGTGCGCAGCAAATGGCCAAAGGGGCTTCTCCTGCACCCCTCGGGCCCGGCCGGGCTGGGTGCAGGCTGACCTCTGGCGGCCGAGATGATGCGCGCGCGGTGCACGCCCACGCGGACGCCGCAGTCCTCCAGCAGCTGCTGCTCGGATACGCGGTGCAGCAGCGAGCGGTCCAGGCCGCAGCTGACCAGGCCGTACGTGTACTGGCGGAAGCGCGGGTCCAGGCTGCCCAGCCAGTCGGCCAGGTTGCTGCGGTCACAGGTCGTGTAGTTGGCGAAGGTCTTGAGCTCCGTGAGCTCCCTGAAAAACCTGCACCCGGTGGAGGAGAGAGTGCAGAGGTCCCGGCTTCAGGACTGGCCCGTGGAGGGGGTGGGGAGGCATGTGCGTGGGCCGGGCCGTACCTTTTGCGGGTGATGCTCGACTTCATGCCCAGGTCCGTCTTGAGCTCCTCCTCCGTGAGCCTCAGAAGCAGGTCGCCATCTACCTGTTGCTCCTGGGGAGGGGGCAAGTGTCAGGGAGGGTCTCCTCCTCAGCCTCTACCCGGGCCCAAGATGCGAGGGGACCCAGCGCGGAGTCCAGTGCCCCCGAAGGTGGCTAAATCTGGGCTCCCCACCCACAAACGGCCACCTGCAGCCGGGTGCAAGTGACAGAGGGTTCCCGAGTAGTGGTCTGCAGGTGGGGGCGGGCGGGGGGCTGTTGCATTTATGCAGGGCTTTAGAACGCCCCCTGGAGGATGGTGGCACAGTGGGTTACTCATTGAGCTGTGAACTATAAGGTCAGTGGTTTGAAACCACCAGCTGCTCCCTGGAAGAAAAATGAGTCTTTCAACTCTGGTAGAGTTACAGGCTTGGAAACCCGCAGAAGCAGTTCTACCCTGTTCTATAGGGTCACTGTGAGTTGAAATCCACCCAATAGCAGGGAGTTTGGTTTTCAGGACACACCCTAAGTGACGATGGGACCCACGAGGATATGCCCACCCAGAATTCAGGGAGGCAGCCCCACCCCCACCCCGCCCCGAGGCTCTACCCGAAAGCTCTCGCAGAATTCGGAGAAGCTGATCTGCTGCAGCCACGTCTGGACCTCAGACTCCTTCCAGCTGGCCACGCAGGGCAGGATGGGCCGTGGCACCTCTGCGCCCACCAGGCGTAAGGCACGCTTAGCCAGCGTCGACGTGGTGCCGTTGCTGGAGTAGGAGACTAGTCGTTTCAGGCTCTGGATGGCACCGATGTCGCTGAACACCTGGGGAGAACAGCATCTTCAGCCCACCAGCTCAACAAAAGCCACGAATGTGCCCAGTTCCACCCCTCGTCTCTCACTATGCAAGTCCCACCATCCACCCTAGCACTACCTGCATCCCCCAAACCACCTGTTCCTGTGGACTCCCCTACGTGAAGCTTTCTCACCTGTTTCCCAGGTCCCCCTGCATCTCTCCTCTCCCCTTGATAGCTCCCACCTGCCCTAGGACAAAGCCTGAGCTTGTAGTAGGCATCCAGGGTTCTAGCTACTTCAGCCCCTGCCTATGGCTCCCAGGTCAGCCCTCCTTCCACCCATCCCAAACTTGTCTGGCACTTCGGTTGCTCCCACCCCACCACCACTACCACCCCACACACGAATCACAAAGACTCGCACACTTTGGCCCAGGATGTTCCAAGACCCCAACGTCCTCCCCTGTTCATGGGGCCCCCACTCCTTCATTGGCATCCAAATGGGCTAGTAACTCCTCTGGGTAGTTTGCTTTGGCTCCCCCACAGCGTGGCCTATTGGACCTCAACCCCACTCTAAAAGTAATGTCTCTGGTATTAGTTGATAACGTAACTTCCACTGGCCTACAAGCCCAAGGTTGCCGCGTGAACACTGGACTTGGCACGCTGCTCGGTAAGTCTTGGTTGAATGGCACTCACTGGGCTTTGCTAGAACAACGGAGTACCAGTGCTGGCAACCATGGCAGCTGCCCAGACTCAATCCTCCTTCCCTTCCAGTCCCTTCTCCCAAAGCAGAATGCCCTGCTGTGTGGGGCAGGTCCTCCCATGGCCCAACTCTGGGCACAGGGAGGAGAAAAGAGGCTTCTAGAACATAAATTAGAGCTTGGAAGGGTTTCACCTTGACATGTGGGTGCACACCTGATAGATGATACCTATGGTACAGACAGAGTGAATCACTCTCTGTGCACCAGCTGTCACCAACCCCCAGCACCCCCAGAGGAACACAAGGGAAGGAGAGCGACATTCTTAGGGGCGGACTCTTGAATCTGCAATATGTAGAAAGCACACTACGTGGTTTGTAATGTACCTATTGTGAGCCCCACATCCAGAGTAAGCACTGTTGGCTGTAGTCCAACTCCAATGTCCCAGAAAATAAAAATGAAGCCTAGAGAGGCCCAGAGAGGGAATCCAGGGATTCAGTGCCACACAGCAAGTTAAAGCAGAAGACAGTGGCTGTGTAGAGCAGTCCCTGAGCGTGGGGAGCCCTGGGGACTCTGGTGAGAGTTATCTGCTTGATGAACTGATGTCACTCCCCTGAGCTTTAGTTTCCCTCCTTCTGAGCTTCTTCCAGGCACCTGAAGCCAAGCTAACCCACTAAACTCTCTCCCCTTTTCCCCAATCCAACCTGTCCCCCCCCCTCTCGTTCATCTTATCAGGTGCCTTCACCCACTGAGTGATGTCAAGCCAGGCATCCTCCGCCTTGACCCAGTCAACCACCAAGTCCTAAATCCAGCTCGTTAGCACCTGGTGGGGGAGCCCTGGCGGAGTAGCGGTTATGTGTTGGGTGCCTAACGGAGAAGTCATGGGTTAGAAACCACCAGCCGCTGTGCAGGCGAGAGGTGGGCCTTTCTATTCCCCACAAAGAATGACAGTCTCTCAGAAACCCACAGGAGCAGTTCTACCTGCCCCATAGGGTAGCCGTCAGAATTGACTCCAGAGCAGTGAGGTGGTTTTCGTTGTTGTTGTTTTGGGGGGGGGTCTGTCTATTTCTGCTGTCCTAACCTGGTCCCTGCATCAACCATCGCAAGTGTCCCCATCCTGCCCCAGAAACCTCATCCGCCCAACCCTTTCTCCATCCAGCTGCAGGGTAGGATGGTCTTTGTATAATCCCAATGCTTCCCCTTGCCCCAAAGACCAAGTTCAAATTCCTGGTCTAGGGCCTTCAGGGCAAAAAACGAGGTTCTTCAGCCCTCACTTTGCCTTGGCCTAACTCTCTTGTGTTGAATGCCACTGCCTCTGGGAAGCCTTTCCAGACACCCCCTAGCCCCAAGCCCATCCGACCCTAGCCCCAGACCCACCTTGGTCTTGCCCTGAAGGGTCTTGATGGCAGCCTCTGCACAGAGGTAGAAAGCGCCGATGCACTGCGCCTCCATGCGCGACGAGTCGAGCAACGGCACGAGGCGCTGCAGGTCGTCGGGCCCGCGGCCCTGGCTGGTGTCGCTGGCGTCCACGAGGCAGCGGGCGAAGCGGCCGGGGTCCAGCGAGGCCACGAGCGGCTCCACGAGCGCCAGGGTGCCGGAGCGCTCCACCTCGCGCTCCACCTCCTTGTTGGTGGCCAGCACGGCCACCGCCAGGCAGGCGTGCAGCCGCAGCAGCTCGTCCTCCTTGGAGAAGGCGAGCGGGAAGAGCCACTCGGCGGCGCGCTTCTCCACCATGCGCCGCTGGGCCGCCGCGCCGCCGTGCAGCGCGCAGTTGGCCAGGGCCAGCGCGCAGTGGCGCAGCAGCGGCGGG
>NW_022111358.1:5338049-5342656 GCF_000313985.2 Echinops telfairi
CCAGCCGCTGGCACGTCTCCTCCGAGTGCTTGAACATGTGCTCCAAGATGCCTGCCACGCTGCGCGCCAGCTCCACCGGCTCGCGCTCCTTCGCCAGGTTCAGGATCACGCCCAGCCCGATGCGCGCCACGCGGTCGCTGCCAAGGGAAGCGGGAGGAGGGAAGGCACGTTTACCCTCTCTGGGTGCCCCTCATGCCATAGGAGACTTGCGGGAGAAGCCATTCTAGGAGCCCTGGAGGCGCTGTCAGGTGAGTGCCGGACTGCTAACCGCAAGGTCAGCAGTTCAACACCACCAGCTGCTCCGCGGGAGAAAGAGGAGGCTACGGCTCTATGAGCTGGAACAGTGTCTTTGGTTTAGCTTGGTGTCCTATGGCACAGTGGGTTACTTAGTGGGCTGCTACCTGCAAGGTCGGCGGTTCAAATCCACCAGCTTGCCTGTGGGAGAAAGATTGATGCTCTCTGTTTTCGAAAAGATTTATGGCCACGGAAACCCACAGGGGCAGTTCTGCCCTACAGGGTCACTCTGGGTTGGAATCCACCGGATGGTAGTGCGGTGGGTCAGTCGGTCAATCAATTTGCAGCAGTACCACCGGCCCCTCTAGCCTTGGGCTAGCAGACTTCTCTCACTTGACCCAAGCCCCTTGCCATCAAGTCCAAGGCCACCCGCATCTCCCTGCCCCCTTCCGACCTCTGGAGGGGCAGCGGGTCTGGCGAGGAGTCTGGCTCTGGAGCAGACTGCCTGGGCTCTGTCTGCTTCTCTGCCACTTTTGACCTGCAGGGCGTGGGCACCATCCTTTATCTCTACCTCAGTTTTTAATCTCATAAATAGAATATAAAAATACTTACCTCATTGGATTATATGAGGACAAAGGAGGCCATCCAAGCAAAGAACTAGGCACAGTGCCTGGTGCACCGTGGAGACTCAAGAAGTGTCTACTCCTTACGGACACCTGAAGCCTTTCCGCACGCCATGCTCCATGACCATTCATTCGTCCCCACAGACATTGACTCAGACCCCGCATTAGGGACTGGGGTGAAGCAGTGCCTAAAACAACCTGGGATTTATTCTCAGATTCTGTGGAGACCGGCAATAAGCAAGTGAACAGTGAGTGGACAGGACAAGAGTAGAACAGTCACGATGCCAGCTAAACCGTGTGCTGTAATGAAGGGCGCTTGGGTGGAGGGATGTGTCTGAGGAGGGGACATCTGGAATCTGAGTGGCAAGAGAGACCCTGTCTACAAGTATCTGGAGTCGAGCGTGTCAAGCAGAGGCCTCCAGGCCCAAACCCCCAAGGACTGATGAGCTCCACGTGTTTGAGGACAGAGACCTAACGTGTCTAAAACCAACAAAGAACCTCAATAAAATCAGCAACACTCAAAACCGCAAACTCGCTGCCATCCAGTCTGTGCCGGCTCATAGCAACCCTATAGGACAGAGTAGAACTGCCCCTGTGAGTTTCTGAGACTGTCACTCTTTACAGGAGTAGAGAGTCCCGTCTTTCTCCCGATGAAATCAACAATAGTTGCAGCCAATGCAATGAGTCATTGACAAATGACATCCAAAGCGTTAACGGGCAAAACAAATGAGTAAGCAGAGAAATGAAAGCTAAAATAAGAGCTCTCCACTGACACTATGACCCAGACCCAAGTCCATTGCCATCAAGTCGATGACAGTATAGTGACCCTACAGAACGGGGCAGAACTGCCCGCAGGGTTTCCAAGGCCAAAATCCTCACAGAAGCTGACGGCCACCTCGTTCTGCTTACACTGATCAGCATGGCACACATAGACACTAGATAATACAAAGGGTGGGGATATACCCTGTTTCTCCAACAGTGTCTTATATTAATTTTTGCTCCCAAGGATGCACTAGGTCTTATTTTCAAGGGATGTCTTATTTTTCCATGAAGAAGAATATGGTATGCATTTAGTGTTTTATTGTTTTATTAAAAGAGACCTCGCCTTCCTGTCTGCCCCAGCTGCGCTGCGGCCAACGGTGAGCTGCACGGCGGCACCTGCTGCTATGGTCCGGAGTCCAGAGTTATGTAGCTTTGGGGGGCCTTATCTTGGGGGAGGTCTTATTTTTGGGGGGATGCCTTATATTTCAGCGAGAGGCAAAACTGTAAGTAGGTCTTATTTTCAGGGATGTCTTACTTTCGGGGAAACAGGGTAGATGCCTTGAAGCATGGTGGGGGGAGGTGCATTCTGGGGCAGTCAATCTGGAAGGAGGCTAGGACTAGTTGGTGATTAAAGATACATAAATCCTGTGGGCTAGGGCCTGCGGCTCATGAGTTCATATTCCCAAGAGATTCTCACACATAACACAAGGGGTTGGGGCATGGGGAGGACAAGAATGTTCACTACAGCATTATTTGTGATAGGAGGACGTTGGAGACAACGTGAGAGAGTGGAGAAGTGACAGGAACTGGTTCCCATCCTGGAGGTTTATGGAACAGTTACGAGTGACTGAGGATATATTAACCCAGCAACAAGAAGGATCTTAAAAATATCACCCTGAGTGAGAAACAGAATGTAGCAGAGCACCTTATGCAAATTGAAAGTACACAAATACAACAGTACTTTTTTCAGAATACAGATAAAAATACACTCATGAATAAATAAATTGGAAAAGTTGTCTATTAAGCTAGTTCAGAAAGATGGTGGGGATATTAGTCAGGAGGAGAAGAGAAGATGGCATTCCAGGAATACATACTGCAAAAACAAACAAAAATCCCGTGCTATTGGGTCGATTCCAGTTCATAGCAACCCTGTAGGACAGAGTACAGCGTCCCCTTTAGGCTTTCCAAAACTATACATCTTTCTGGGAGCAGGTAGCCCCATCTTTCTCCAACAGAAAAGCCACCGGTAGGCTTGAACCACAGCTTTGTGGTTAGCGGTCTGGTGCTTAACCCTGTAGGCCACCAGGGAGCCAGAGGTGTGCAAAGCCTGGGAGGTGTGTGAGCGCTGGTGCACGTTGGTGTGGCTGAAGTGGAGCACTCAACCCTCAAAGAGTGGGGAAAAAGATCAGACCTGGTGGCCTTTTGAGCCATTTCAAAGCTATCTTGGTGGCAAAGGGAGAGTCACTGAAAGACTTTGAAAGGAAGAGGAATGACCTGGTCATATGTGGATTTTTAGGCACGCATTCTGGCTGCTGAGAGGAAGACAGGTCAAAGGGAGAGCGCTCGGAAGTCAGCAGAGCCAAACTCTGAGCACAGGCAAAGGTTCACTCTCTCCCTGACCTCCACAAATCGTGTCCTCCACGGGCAAGGCTATCTCCAGAGACCTAGAGGCCCCACCAGCCCCGGAGTCCTCACCCAGCTAGCACTTCAGGGGTCATCGTGCGTGTGACTTTGGGTCTGCTGGGGGGTCTAGCTGGCTACAGAACATGCCATAAGACCACGATGAGTTTATTAACTTGATCACTCAACTGCTCTGTAGCCCGTCTCCAAAGAAACCAAGTCCACCGACCATCCACTCAAGGTCTGGCTCTCTCGGTCAGCCAGTGCTGCAGCTAACCCTTTTACAAATGAGAACCCCCAGCTCACAGAACTTCCACGACTTGCCTAGGGTCACACACTTGGTGAGAGACACAATTGAGGTTCAAATGCAAGCTTCCAGAGCCCCAAATTCTTCCTTCACCCACTGTTATTCCCAAACCATCTGGCTACACAAACAGCTAGGACTTCATTCTGCTCTCCCCTCCTAGCCCTTGCCCTTCCGGATACACCCAGCACCTCCAGACATGAACTGTAAGCTTGCCTGGAGAACTATTGACTTAGCTTTCCATTCTCAGCCTGAGAGGTTGTGGGCCTGATAGCCTGGACACAAACTTGGGAGTCACACAGATCTGTGCTCAAAGCTTGCTCCAAAGGAGGGGGAAATGATAGATATATAATTGCCCTCAAGCCAATCCCCAACGATGGCGGTGCCAAGTGGGCTGCAGGAGAGAACTGTATTCCATAGGGTTTTTCAGCGTGTGATCTTTTCTTCTGAGGTGCCTCTAGGTAGGATTAACCTCCAACCTTTTGATTAGTAGCTACATACACTTAATGGTTTGTGCCACCCTGGGGCTCCTTATGTATGTATGAACACGCACATTTCATATACACAGAGATGCAAATTCTCATATTGGCACAGTGTAGAAAACACTGGCCATCGTGGCTTGCCTCCAGGGAGAGGGTCTCAATGGGAAAATGACCTTTTCGCTGCATATCTTCTTGTACTTTTTGAATTCATGTTTAGCCATTTCTTATGGTCCCCTCCAATTCCTGTGTTGTCTCTGGAAAACCACTTAACCTGTGAGGCTATATTCCTCACAGTCCTCTGGTGGGCTATGAAGTCACAGGGCCCTAACTAAGAGTTGCAGTGCCAGATTTGCAGGATCCTAAGTGTTGGGCTTCTCTAGGTATTGGGGGGCCAGGGCAGCTGTGACCTAGGCCCTGGGGTTCTCTGGGTGCAGTCACACTTGAACAAGAGGTGCAAGGTGTGGAGTGGTGAAAAGGTAATGGGCCTGCTAATGGAAGGATCTTTTTTAAGAGGAGGAGAAAGGCTCTCTAAATACAAGTTCTCAATGTGTCCCCCCACTGCCTAGCACCCCCCCACCCCCC
>NW_022111358.1:5342756-5352281 GCF_000313985.2 Echinops telfairi
CTTCCTATGAAGGTGCAAAAAGGCGCAGCCATTCAATCCCGCCTAGGATTGTCCTCTGTCCGTGGTGCTGAAATAGTGCCGTACTAGCACGTTGTGGTTGAACTGAACTTACTGCCCTCGAGTCAATGCTGACCATGGCGACCCTGTAAGACAAGGTCTAACTGGCCCTGTAGGTTTCTGAGACGGTAACTCTTTACCGGAGTAGAAAGCCTGTCTAATTCCCGTTGTGGTAAGGGGACTGCTTAATAATCCTGAACTAGAAACGGGTTGTTTTTCTTTTACTACTTTGAAAACCATCAATTCTGTTTGCATCCTGTAGCTCTTTTGTTTTGAGGTGCAGCTGCACCTACTACTCAGATGATCTGGTTATAACCCTGCCTCCACGGGATCTGGATCCCACCACACCCAGTAAGCACCCACTCCACTTGCTCGCCCTCTAAATTCACAGCATCATTGCTAAGTGGGAGGCTAAGGACTAGTAGATTCCTAACTTGACCTCTCAACCTAAATCGTTCCATTGGTGTATAATTGAACTTGTGTTGTTTTCATTTTAAAAACAGTGAGGAATTGTGCCCTTACCCCACTGCCATCTCATCACACAGCATGAGGGCACCGCGAGCTGCAAGTACCTCTTCCAGAACCTTCTAACCTGACTCAGACAAGACTCACTGCCATGAGTGGATTCGCGGCCTTATCTACCGGGTTTCCAAGACTGTACATCTTTATGGGAGGAGAAAACCTCACCATTCTCCCATGGAGTGGCTGGTGAGTTTGAACTGCTGACCTTGGGCTTAACAATCCAAAGCACCACCAGGACCGGAGAGTTCAGTGTGAGACTGGAGTGCGGCGGTCTGGTCCGCCCTGGCATCAGAGGGAGGGCCAGTGAGTCCTCAGGGATTTTATACTCCAGGGTTGATCCCAAGAGGCAGGCAAGGGAGTGACCACCAGACCTTAGTTTGACCCCACGTTACTGGCGGGGGGGCAGAGGGAGGTGCTAGCTGGCAAGGTGGAAGTTGGTGTCCACGTAGAGGAACCTTGGAAGAAAGGCCTGGTGATCTACTTCTGAAAAACTAGTCGCCAAAAACTCCATGGAGTGTAGTTCTACTTGGAATACACCGAGAGGTCATGAGTCAGAGCTGACTCCAGTTTAGTGCTGTCCCGTGGCAATAGGTAGGGAAGGGGAGGAAACATATACTCTGTTTTGTTGAGACTAGCTCGTGCCTCAGTTTCCTCTTCCCTCACCCACTCATCCCCACAGAAAGCCGTCTGCTTCCTTCCTATCAGCAGCCACAGAATGAGATCATGTCTGCTCCCTAATGTGAACCAGAAGGAAAAAGCAAGCGGTGGAATGGGGGTGATGTAAGAGGCCCTTATGCCAGTACTCATTTCAGCAGACCGGTAGGGGAAGAGGACACCCACCGGAGCATTGTCCCCGTCCCCTCCCAGGGTGTGCAGGGTATGGGCAGAGAAGGCATCCCATGTCCCCCGGGCCCCGGTAGGGGAGAGTGGTGGGTTTAGAGGCATTAGTACATGCCCGTGTATTAGTAACGCAATGCCATCTCCACCCATAGGACTTGGGACACGTAGGGCCTACTCCTGCCTCCTTCTTCCAGACCCAGGCCCTTAGCTCACTAGCCCTGGCCGCACCATTAGTTCACTCTGTGATGCCGAGTTAAATTTCCGAGCCTCAGTTTTCCCATCTGTGAAATGGGCATGCTAACGTCTAACATGCAGGGGCTTGCAGCAAGGTAAGGCGTAGCAGTGAAGTACAGCGCCGACCTAGCTCCTCGACGGCCCTGACCACTCCCACCCCACACCCCACCCCGTCCAACACCCCTCGGCACTGTCCCCTCAACGCGGCGCCCTCACCGGTTCTCAGCCACCAGAATCTGCTCCAGAACTCGAGCGGCCTGCACACGCGTCTCCACCTCGGACGCCTGCAGCAGCTTCAGCAGCAGATCGAGGCCGCCGTCCAGGCGGATGGCGTCGCACAGTCCCTGGGCCACCTCGCGGCCCACGGCCGGCAGCAGCCAGGCCTCCTCCACCAGCTGGAAGACCTCGGCCAGGCCGGCGCCCACGGCCCGCACGCCGCCCGCCTGCTTCAGCGCGGACAGCGCCTGCTGCAGTTCGGGCAGCGCGCGCTCCAGGGCGCTCTGCACCTCGGCGCCCACCCCGGGCGACACCTCGCGGGGCCCGCGGCCCCCTGCCGTCCACCACGGGCCCGAGCCGCCGCCCCCAGCCGCTCCCGGCACCGCCAGCCGCTCGGCTCCGGGCCGTGGGTCTGACATGGCGAAGAAGCGGCAGAGCTTGTAGGCGGAGAAGAGCAGCGTCAGCACCATAGGCGCGGGGCGGCGGGGGACATTCCCGGTCTGGCGGGGCGGGGTCGGACGGGGCGACCCCCGAGAGCGCGGGCAGCGGAGGGGAGGGGAGACCCCGAGGAGCAGGCCGAGAGGAAGACGGTGGGCGATTCCGGAGCAAGGGATGGAGTGAAGGGTTCACGGCAAAGCCTGGTGTTTGGGGGAGGAGGAGCGCAGGATCCCGGCAGAGCGGCTGGGGAAGGGGGTGGGGACCCAGATGCAGGGGGTGGGCGGGAGGAGGGAGCGAGGGTAGCACCCAGACGCCGGTGGGCCCGAGAAGCTGTGGCCAGAAACAAAGCAGCGCAGCTGGGGCTCGGCCTGCGCTGCAGCGGGCTCGGAGTTGCTCTGCAGAGCGCCGCCCCGCAGCCGCCGCGGACCTCGGCCGAAGCCCCACCCCTTGGCTCGCAGGGCTCCTCCTTCTCCGCCTGACCGGCCACGCCCAGACGCTGGCCACGCCTCTTCCCTGCCGGGCGCAGGGCCCAGAGGGTGAGCGCCAGAGGACTGCCCCACGTTTTCCCAGAAGTTGAAACCTGGCTCCCTGACTGTGCTTCTGCCCTTGGTATTCCTTAGCTGCCCTGGGACGACCCCGACTCATGCCCCGTGTGTGTTACGGAATAGAACCGCTCCGTGGGTGGTTTTGTTTTGCAATCAGCTGCTAACTTAGAAGTTCAAGCCTACCTCGTGGGGCCACAGGAGAAAGGGCTGGCGGGCTGCTCCTGTCGAAGCCCATTGCCGTCCATCGGATTATGACCCATAGCGTCCCCGTAGCCTTTCCAAGGCGGTGCATCTTTTTAGAAGCTGACCCCCATGCCTCACTGTGGGGCAAGTGACCTATTGCTTAGTACTTCAACCACTGTCTCAGAAACCCACAGGGGCAGTTCTACCCTGTCCTGTAGGGTAGCTATGAGTTGGAACAGTCTCAGGGAAAGTTTTCTTCTTCTTGTTTTAGCCACTGTGCCACCGGGACAGCCAAGAAAACCCTGCTGAGCAGTTCCACTCTGTAACACCGGAGTCACCCCCGGGGTTGGGTTCTCTGGGAAGTAGTTTCCCAGGCCTTTCTTCTGTGGAGATGCTGGGTGGGTGCAGATCAACAACCTTTAGGTGGGTGGCAACCACAACATGCCATCAGGTTCCTCTCCCCTTTCCAGTGGTACCAGAACCAAGCCGGGTGCCTGGAGTGGATCCGACTCGTGGAGACCCCCATGTGTTTCAGAACAGAGCTGTGTGCCACAGAGTTTTCCAGCCTGCAACCTTTCCGGCAAAGGTTGCCAGGCCTTTCCCCCAAGGCACTTGTAGGTGAATTTGACTCACCAACCTTTTAGTTAGTTAGTCCTCCAGCACGCAACCATTTGGGCCACCGAGGAGCTCAACTCACTGCCATCAGGCCAGTGCTGACCCATAGTGAGCCTGTGGACAGGGTAGAACTGCCCCCTGTGAGTTTCTGAGTCTGTGGCTTTTGACAGGAGTAAAAAGTCCTGTCTTTCTCCCTCGGAGAGGCCGGTGGTTTCAAACTGCTGACCTTGTAGTTTAGCAGCCCAGGGTTAATCACTATACCGCCAGTGCACCTTACTAGTGGTTAGCACAGTCAGAATCCTGGCTCTATACAATGCTCAAGCCCCCTTTATGCTCCCCCCCCCCATCATTTAAGATTCATAACCTTTCTATGGGACAGGGTTAATGCTCCCGTTGTACAGCGGAAGTGACAGTCCACAAAGAAAGTGCCCCCCACAGTGCACGCCTCTCACTACAGTATGGAACAAGTCAGCTGGAAGCTCCAGGGGTTGGCGAACTGGAACTTGGGAACCAAATGTGGCTCTTTCCACATGCACATGCGATTCTAAAGCAAGGTTGAAAATGAAAATAAAATGGTCATGGTTTCATGTATACACTTTTAAAAGTTATTCAGATCATGGTGATATCATTTGTTTGTTTTCAAATGTGCTTCATTTGTTTGTAAAAATATGTTTATAATTTTTAAATGGTTGTGAGGGACAGGATTGGCTCTTCCATCTCAAAAGTTTGCGGACCCTTGCTCTAGCCAAGAGTTGGATCTGAGTAGGCCTGTGAGACCCCCACCTCCCTGAAATGACTCACGAAAGCAAACAGTGGGCATTTTCTGGGCATAGGGCCTATCTGAAAATCTAAAGGTGTGCTGAATTAGGGGCCCCCACTCTTCACATCCAGGGGAACGAGGGTTGGGCACAAGAACAGCCACCGTCCGTGAATGTACCATCAGGGAAGACTCAGAAAGAAATCCAGTGTGCTGGGTTAATATTCACCTAGTGCCCTGTGCTGTGAAAACCAGCTTGGAAAATCAATGCATCTGAGAGGAGAACCAAGAAATGAAACTCGGTGCTTTCGTGATTAAAAAAAGAAATTCCTTAGAGTGCTAACTTTCTCCTCCCACTCTTTCAACTGCACTAAATATATAACAGAGTCATTAGCCACCCATCCAGGGCTGCGCCTGATCAAACCAATCATGGATCAATAACCATTTATGGCGTGTAAATGTAGGGCTAATGCCTCCGACCGTGAGGGAGGTGCAGGGCCCTGCAAGTGTGTGTTCTGTTGTGGATAGGGCCACTACAGGTCAGCGCCCACTCGATGGCACCTCACAACAAGGCTGGCACTGGGCATTTGTCTCTCTGGCTCGTGCTACCTCCCAACACCCCACGAAGCAATTATGATGAGTCCCATTTTACTGGGGGGGAAAACCACACACACAGAGCTTGGGGAGGTCAAGTGATTTGAGTGCAATCACACAGGCAGTAAGGCATACAGCAGTGCTTCTTTCTGCCCTCCAGACCCTCCTGACACTGGCAGAGACCTCATTTCCCAGTTCTCCTGGCCCAGGCTTCTGGAATGTGACCCTTTACAGAGCAAACAGACCACAGAGAGGGCAGCTCCTCCTCTGTCAGGCCCTCCCTCCCAGTCTCCTCCTCTCCCTTCCTCCCTTCCTCCAGCAGCACAGCTGGGACTTCAGGGAGCTCAGAGACCAGCTCACCAGGCCCATGGCCGGAGGCCCTGCCATGGCTCCCCACAAACTCCTTCTGATGCTGGCCCTGCTGACCTGGGCGGTTCTGGCCGACCAAGGTGCCGAGGGATGTGGGTAGCCATCTGGGCCAGTGTGGGTGGGCAAGGTAAGCTGGGCTTGATCTGGACATCTGGCACCTCCTCCCCCCACCCCCCAGAGTCCTGCAAGGGCCGCTGCACGGAGGGTTTCAACAAGAACCAGAAGTGTCAGTGTGATGAGCTCTGCTCATACTACCAGAGCTGCTGCCCCGACTACGTGGCCGAATGCAAACCCCAAGGTGCGTGCACAGCCATGGGGAGGTGGGGTGGGGGGATCAAGGGTGCGAGCAGGGGGTGGGCCTGGGTGCCCCCTGCAGCTGCAGACTCCTGTCCCCTCTCTGTCTGCAGTCACTCGGGGGGACGTGTTCACTCTGCCGGAGGATGACTATATTGAATTTCAAATCTATGGCGACCACTCGGTGGTCGCCAAAGACCACAACGACTCCCACACGCCATCAGAGATCCCCACCCAGAACTCCGACCTGCTCAGGCACACGGAGATGACCCCTCTTCTGGGCGCTGAACCTGAGAAAGTGACCTCAGTGCTCCAAGAGGCTACTCCACAGCCAGAGAGTGGGAACCTAGGGCCTAAGGAGGGGACTCTAGAGCCTGTGACCAGGGACCCAGAGATCTCTGAGTTCCCCGCAGAGGAGGAATTGTGCAACGAGATGCCTTTTGATGCCTTTACTGACCTCAAGAATGGGTCCATCTTTGCCTTCCGAGGTGATTCCAAGGGCAGGCCTTGGCGGGGGAGAGGGGGAAGTGCCCTGGGAAGGTCTCCTCCCTCACTGAGCTTTTCTGACGACTCCAGGGCAGTACTGCTATGAGTTGGACGAGAAGGCAGTGAGGCCTGGGTACCCCAAGCTCATCCGAGACGTCTGGGGCATCGAGGGTCCCATTGATGCCGCCTTCACGCGAATCAACTGTCAGGGGAAGACCTATTTCTTCAAGGTGCCAGGCCAGGGGCTGTGCCGCAGGGTACAGGGTTTGGAGCAAAGGCTTTAGAGCTGCGGTGGCCAGGAAGGCCAGCGGGACCCAGGGTGAGGCCTCTGTGAGATAGAGCAGCTAGAGGCTCCGGGTCCCGGTTAACAAGCCTGGCACGGGGATACCTGCCTTGGGGCTGGGGGCTCTGTGCGGTGCCCTTCTCACCTTTCTCCACCCACCCTGTCGCTTAGGGTAGCCAGTACTGGCGCTTCGAGGACGGCGTCCTGGACCCCAACTATCCCCGAAACATCTCTGATGGCTTCACGGGCATTCCGGACAACCTAGATGCAGTCTTTGCCCTCCCTGCCCATAGCTACAGCAGCCGGGAGCGGGTCTACTTCTTCAAGGGTACTGGGGGGCCGGGTGGGGGACTGATCAGCCCATGGAGCAGGCTCCGGGACACCACGTCTGTGCTTCCCCCGGGACAGGCCTCGGGTTGGGTGGTGTCCTCCTGATGGCAGCTGCCCGGCTCCCCAGGCAAGCAGTACTGGGAGTACGAGTTCCAGCAGCAGCCCAGCCACAAGGAGTGTGAAGACAGCTTGCCCTCAGCCGTGTTCGAGCACTTTGCCCTGATGCAGCGTGATGGCTGGCTTGACGTCTTTAAGCGAGACTTCTGGGGTGGCACCTTTGGTAAGGAGGAAGGGCAAGTCTTCCTCTCACCCCGCTACCCTGCCCTGGAGGGGACTGGGGGCCTCTGAGTCTGGGGCAAGGGGAGGGTTGGGCTGAGGGGCTCTAGTTGTGGAGCTATCGATTGATCAATCGATCCTGAGCTGTTTTTTTCAGCCCGGACTTTGCTTCTATTGACCTTTCCGACCGCGCCGTGACTTGGTTCAGGCTGGTCCCCAGACCTTGACCTTTGCCTAGCACTGCCATGGACACTGACAGCGGCCAGAAGGCCTCTGGCTGAGGGGGCTAGGAAGGCCTGGGGGTGGGGGCGGGAGGAAACACCCAAGGGAATGAGCAGGGCAAGCACGCAGAGGGGCTGGGGTCTCTGGGAGCTGCGCTCTGCCACTAGCTGGCTGTGTGTCCTTGGGCAATGCCCAGCTCACGGGAACCCCTTCCCTGCCACAGGTGGTGCCAGCGAGCCCAGGTCTATTGGCCAGGACTGGCCCGGTGTGCCCGGGCAGGTGGACGCCGCCATGGCTGGCCGCATCTACATCTCCGGCTCCACACCTCGCTCTTCCTGGATCAAAAAGCGCAAGTCCTCCGGTCGCAGCCGCAAACGCTACCGCTCTCGCTCTCGGGGTGGTCGCAGCCGGAGCCAGAAGGCCCGCCGGCGGTCCCGCTCCACCTGGCTGTCCTGGTACTCCAGCGAGGAGAGCGGCCTGAGCACCTACTATGACTACGACATGGATTGGCTGGTGCCTGCAAGCTGCGAGCCCATTCAGAGCGTCTACTTCTTCTCGAGAGGTGGGAGCCCCTGCCACCCCTGTAACCGGTCTAGCCCCAGGGCGGTGACCCCAGAGAGCCAGGCCCTTGGGGCACAGGTGGAGGGGGTGGATTGGGCAGGACCTGGGGCTCGTGGCCACTATTCCTCACATGCCCCTCCCCGACCTCTCTTCCAGCTAAGTACTACCGAGTCAACCTGCGCACGAAGCGAGTGGACACCGTGACCCCTCCCTACCCACGCTCCATCGCCCAGTACTGGCTGGGCTGCCCAGTGCCCGGCCAGAAGTAGGAGCCTGCTCCCATACAGCTGGGCCCTCCAGGAGCTCTCCTCCCATTCAATAAAGGTCCCTTGATCCTGGTCTCAGGTGGCTGTCCTGACTGGAATAGACAGTACACTAAGGGAGGGGAAGCGGGGCTGCCACCATGGGCTTGGGCAATAGGGCTGGTAAAGAAGGGCTGCCACCAAAGGCTTGGTAAAAAAAGTTGGCTCAGGCCAGTTCATGACCCCCCTGAGAGCAGGCCCTCCTCCTATCTAAGCAGCCCCCACCAGCCTCACCAGCAGTTAAGCATCAGGGCCTTGAGCCCCAATGATGGAATGATGGGGATCGGGGGTTCATGCCTTCACTGGCAGTCCTGGGTGTGCTTGGACCTGGGGGCGTGGACTATGGGTTTGGAGGAGAAGGGGCAGGAGGCGGCAGGGTTCTGACTTGGCTGTTCTGCCCATTTTGCGCTTGATAACCGGGTAACTCAGATGCCTGAGCTCTTGGGAACCACTATGCTCCGGCAAACCCACCCCTTCATTCTTTGAGGTCTTGAGTCTTGGGTGGGAGGCAGTGAGGTTAAAGGAAAGGGGGGACAGGCAGGCAATGAAACTCAACGCACCCCTTCTCTTCGAATAAATGCTTCCCGGGGATTTCTCGGGGGACCGCGGAAGGACATGCCATAGCGTCTATGGCAGAAGCCTGCGCTGCACCTGTGCAGGCCTCTCCAGGAGGCTCCGTTTGGGCTTTTGAGCGTCAGGGAGAAAGGCTTAGATGCATCCACGGCTCTAAAGCAAGGTTGAGTGCTATTGCGGCCACATCTGCCCCCAGCCCACTGGCCCCTATTCTGTCCAGTCCTCTGTCGTGGGCTGGGGCTCCGTTGACCCCTGAAGGCACGCAGGACAAAGATGTGGCACAAAGGCTGCAGGGGGTGAGGGGGTCGGGAGAGTGCTAGACATCCGTCAGCTTTCCAGAAAGAGCCTTGGGGTGCTATTCATGAAGTACGGGATTCTGAACATGGATTTCCAGAGTTCGAAGCTCAAGCCTGGGACCAGCTAGCTGCCTTCTGACACTGAACAGTGCCCCCTGCCCACCTCCTGTCCAGTGGCTGTCACCCACAGTGACCCTGTAGCACAGCGGAGCGCTGCTCCTGTGGGTTTCCCAGACTGGAATACAAAGCCTCGTCCTTCTCCCTCAGAGAGGCTGGTGGTTTTGAACTACTGACCCTGTGGGTAGCAGCCCAATGTATAACTACTACGTCACTAGGGCTCCTGAAGTCCAGAGTAGAGGCCACAAAACCTTTGCCCTACCCCTATAAACCTCAACCCTGCCCCTGGTCCACCCCATCTAGCTGTAAAACCCAGGCCCTGGAGGTGGGACCAGCTACGTGGAGCAGTATACAACCTGGGCTCGGAGTCGCCTACTCCTCAGCCAGCCCCACGGATAACCCAATGGGGGGGGGG
>NW_022111358.1:5352381-5354756 GCF_000313985.2 Echinops telfairi
GGGGGGGCGAGGTGAGCTTGTGGAGAGCATATGAGGTGGGAACGCAGGCACAAGGTTCTGCAGGGAGGTATGCTGGGCACCGGGTCCCCACTGGAGAAAGTGGACTATTCTCAGCAGAGGGGGGCTGCTAGAGCTGGAGCCTGTCTGCAGCTCTACTTTCCGGAGGCCAAGATCCAGGTGAACTGTGACCCCTTTCATAGTCAGCTTACCCAGCCTCTGGGCTCTGCTCTCTCTGTTCCTGGGTGGGAGGGGTGGTGCTGGAGCCCGAATAGACTCTTCTCTTCCCTACCAGGTGTGGTTGGTAGAGGTTCAAGAACAGGAAGCCAGAGGTCTAAAGGGCCGGCCTGAGCCTGGCCTGGAGCTTCCGTTCTCTCCCAGGCCCTCCAGCAGCACGCTGTCATGGGCCCTCACTCCTGTCCAGCGCCTCGCCTGGGTCCAGGGTACACCTGGACAGGGCCCGATCACAGCCCCATGGGGACTGGCTGGGCCTTCAGCACTCCATCCTGTGTGGAGCAAGCTACTCCCCAGACCTTGCTGAGCAGGGTCTGATCTCATCTGTGCCTCGGCTGTGGTCACCAAGCTGGACCACCCCTCATCTCGGCCCAGGCAAGACCCCTCCTTTGGCTCCTCTAGCCTACCCTGGGCCTGAGGCCCTAAGATGGAGGCCATCTGTAATATGGGGCATGGGTAGGTGTGGGTGCAGCTGCAATGGGTTTGGATACTACACTCAACTCTAACACTGACTAGTCTCAAAATAAAACTCCAACCCTCTCATAACCTGGATTACTGTGTGCTGCCAATTAATGGGGATGGGAGTCATCTGTTTCTGAGATTGACTGTCATCGCCATGTCTATTTAATCCTTAAATAGAGCCACTTTCCACACAGCCATGACCCAGGCTCCTGCCGGACATGGAGGGGAAGTTCATTGGCAGACTTAAGAGTTCTGGCTGACAGAACTTGGGGGTACGGTCAGGTGTTAGCACACCTGCTTCCACACCTCTGCTTCCCGACACCAGCTGCCTCCACTCTGCAGCTACCCTGCAAGTGTCCAGAACTCCATGAGCCTGGAAAGTGGGGCTAATATTGGTCTCCTTTCTGTTTGGGGAACGAGACCAGATGACGTAGGTAAAGTGCTTTGCAGGGTGTGGGATGCATTTTGGGGTTCTCCATCATAGCATGAGTTTCCATACAGCAGGCCATGAGAAACTGGGCAGGCCTCAAACTCTTGTCCTCTGACCTCCTGCCAAGCACCCACCACTGCCTGGGGAGTCCTGGGGCAGCGTGGATTGGGGAAAACATGGTCAGGTGAGGCCGAGGGGGGCTCTAGCAGGGGAGCTGGAGGGCAGGTCATTCGGCCCATTTATAAGTGGGCCCGGGAAGAGAGAGCATCTCACACGGTGGGCCATTTCCTCCTCTCTGAGCTGGGCCAGGGATTTCCTTCCCCTCTGGCAGCCAGCACAATGGCTGGTAGGTGACAGCAATCTTGGGAAGTGAGTTATGTCAAAGGTCTGCTGTTCTCCAGTTCCCGCGTAGCTTGTCACTAGTGGTCCTGCCCTCAAAGGGTTGAGGGAGTAAGGGGTTAGAGTCAGAGACAGACCCGATTGGGGAGGAGGGTGCTAGGGGATGAGGCAGGAGAGGGATTAGAGTACCACTTAACCATGAGATGTCCCAGGGTCAAAGGTGATGTGAACTAGGGTGTATCTCCATGGTATTTTATTACTGTTGGTGGCCTTCTTGATGTTGTTTGTCTAGGTCTTTGGTATACGAAATGCAGGATGGGTAAATCTAGAGACAGTAACCAGATTAAGGGTTCCTGGGAAGGTGGCAGTGGAAGCTGGGGGGTAGGGTGGTATGAGGAGTTAGCATCAAGGAGCACAAGAAGGAAAATGTTTTAAAATTGATTGTAGTAGCGATTATACATTTCTTCATATGACTATTAAATTGTATGATATCTGGATTATGTCCTAATAAAATGGTTTTAAAAAGTTGTAGTGAAGTCTGTTCTACAGCTAAGATTTGGAAGTCTTCCAATGTGGGGAGCTGAGGACCTGGAAGAAAGTGCACGTGGTCTGCTCCCAGCACTCCGACTACAGGGTTTGGATGCCGTCCCTAGAGTGAGATATATGGCGAAAAGCCTGTCGCTCCGACTCCGGGAAGGACGTTTCTCCACAGCACATCTGCTCCCCAGAGTTGCTGTCTACAGACGCAAGATCCTCACACACAGATCAAATGTGTGTGAAAGTTTGCTCCTTTTTTTTCCCTGTTTTTTTTAATTCAATTTATTGGGGCTCATAAAATCCATCACAATACATAGATCAATTGTGTAGAGCATTTCTATACATTTGTTGCCCTCATCATTCCCAAAATTCGCTT
>NW_022111358.1:5354965-5387446 GCF_000313985.2 Echinops telfairi
TCTCTGTGATCAATTCCCCCTTTCTACACCCCCCTTCCCTCCTGGTATCGCCACTGTCACCCCTGGTCCTGAGTGGTTCATCTGTCCTAGATTCCCTGCGTTTCCAATTCCCATCTGTACCGCTGTGCATCGTCTGGTCTAGCCAGATCTGCAAGGCAAAGTTTGCTCCTCTTGTCTTTTGTGCTCCCTTTGAAGTATTCCCTCTGAAAACCAAGATTAGCACATGTCCATTTGTTTGAAGTAGATAATTAGAGGCTTCCATGCCTCACGGGTGACAAAACCCATGCTGCTTAAACTCTGGGCTCTTCTCCGAGAATGGACTTGAGTCCCCTGCGCACCCGTTTCTGTCCTGTCTTGTTACTCCTTGGGCCCCTTCGACTGTAGGGCTGGATTCCACATTCCAAGTGACCCTAGGCCCCTGGGAGGGCTCAGAATAGCGCCAGCACTGGCACTTGGCTCCACAAGGCTAACTCTTCCATCAGTTCCGGTGACGGAACGCTCTCCCAGCCGACACTGCTCCAAACCAACTATGGGAACCCTAAGGGTTTTCAACTCGGTGATGGATGCTGGCATAGAAGGGCCGAGACCTTGCCTGCTTCTTACGCGCAGAGTGACACTGAGCTTCCAACTTGTTTCAGGTCAAGAGGAAACGACAAGCCGTGCAGAGGAAATGCCCAGTGAGCCAGCGAGAGTCTAACTTTGTAAGAGAAGTGCTCTGTCTGGGTGGGGGTGGAGGACCACAAGAACTTATGCATCGAGCCGGCACTGACAGACAAGGGTCTACCATGCAGAGCCACCACACCTGTCAGATTCCTCATCCTGTGGTGGTTTGTGTGTTGCTATCATGCTGGAAATTATGTCACTGTGCAGCTTCCGGACTGAGGGAGAGTAGGAAGAAAAATCTGGTGGTCTACTTCCAAAAATTACCCTACTGATCACAACGGAACAGTGCCCTACACAGGTGCTGGAAGATGAGTCCCCTAGATTAAGGGGACTCAACCTCAGATCACAAAGTGGCCACCTGTCTACCAACAATTATGAGGCTGGTGCAGGACTGGGCGACATTTCCTTTGCTGCCCTCGGGTCGCCAGGCGTCAGAAGGGACCCCATGGCAGCTCACACCAACCAGGAGGAAGACTGCCAGGTCCTGGGCGCCCTCGAAACCCGTGCTGTCTTGGGGCTGGAAATAAGAACACACTGCACTGTATGCAATCAACATTTATTGAACAAATAACTCCAGTGGATGATCTTCTAAGTGCCCTATGCGGGTTCTGTCATCACAACACTGCCTGTTCTGAGGAGAGTCACGTGACAGGGACTCCAGGACATTCTAGGAGTTCGTGCCTCCGTGTGTCGTATGAAGGCCCAGGCAGCGGTCACTTGTGTCCCTCGGCCCATGCTGTCTTTTAGAAAAAGGACCTACACTGCCTCCATTTCCAACCTTGTGGACTGGGAAGACCGAAGGTAACCATGTACGGCAATGACACCAACTGTGACCATTCACATGGTGTCTTCTGCATGCACCCACATTTTGTTTTAAAAACGCCCATACGATACCCTGCATTAGGCTTATGTCTAATTACACATACTACACATTTGTATCTAGAGTTGTATCTGAAAATGGTCCCCGCTTATAAAATACAGCTCTATTGAAACAAGCCCCCAGTAGGTAGAATCCTCCCGCCACACGCACACACAGAATCTTGCCGTGTAAAGCAGACGTACTGTTTGTCAACTGGACTGTTTGGCGCTTTGGAGGTAGAGCAAAGGGTGATGGGATGGAGCATGGGTGAGCACAGACTAGGGTTGGGAAGTGACAGAAACATGTCACAAAAGGGGGTGGTGGTGAGGGCAGGCTGAAGGAAGAGGAGGATGAAGGTGAAAACTACAATTTTAAAAAGGTAGCTGCCGTCCTTCTAATTTCACCATCCTGCACCAACTCCTTTCTCTAGTTCAGTACCCTCTGGCCAGACCCTCCTTCAGCACAAACCAGAGAGGGGAGATCCCGCTTTGGGGAACTCTTCTGACTACAATGCCACGTCTGCATTGGGGACATGTGCACAAAGGATGACAACTGGTTTGTACGTTTGGGCAAGTTCATGGCCGTCTGGTCTACTTCTAGGAAGGCCTGGAATCCATTCACTCCCCGCAGAAAACAAAAAGTCACAATGGTGCTCAGAGAGGACTGGACAAGAAAGTGGAGCACCAGATTCAGGGCACGGTACTGACAGGCCAGTTCTTTGTGACTGAAGATCCGCTGCCTGAGTCCCCTCTGGAACTCATGGGGATGGGCTCTCCACAGGAACAGCAGGTGGCCTGGCCCTTGGACATACTGAGCTTAGAACAAAGAGCTGGCAGGGCTGACAGAGAGTCAGTCGGCAGTTGTGAGTCTGAACGAAGCCTGCCAAACCTTTTCCAGAATGTGTCCATGAAGCATCGGTTAGAGCTCTCCCAACTCGCCTTCCATTGCTCGCACCATGACATATAGCTCGGCCAGCCCCACCACAGAGGCCACGATCAGTGCAGCCAGCACCCGCTGCGGGAAGGACGACCAGGCTTAGTGGGTGTGGGCTGGCACGCCCCTCTGCACCCCAGCACCTTTATCAAGGATGGTGGACACACTGACCTAGCCCAGCCATTTGGAGGGAGGAAGGGAGGATGGGGCTTCTTTGGGGATTACCACCTACCCCTCCACCTCCCATGGCTGCTAGAGAGCTCAATGCTTCCCTTGTTGATTGCAGAAAATTCCATTCAATTACTGACCTATGTAAGGTATACACCCTCCCTTTCCCATAAGAGCCCCTCTGGGCACCTGCCTTGACCAAAGAGTACTCACCGAAGCCATTTCTGTGAATATATACTGGCTTCCGAGGTAAGCGCAGACAAAGGCAGCTGCCACCGTGACAATGAAGTTGAAGATGGTGATGACCAGAGCCTTCACCGACCTCACTTTGAGGAGAGCAGAGAAGAAACCTTTAGCTCACCGCCCACCAGGAGCCCCTCCGATCTCATAGCTGCCGCCCCCCTATGGGAGTTCCCCTCCAAGAAAAAGCTTGATTGGTATGGTGGTTACAGTTATGTGTCAACTGGGCTACGGTTCTCCGTGGTTTGCCAGATATGTAATCCTCTTGTACTCTGACCTGACGTGAAGGCCCAATCAGGTAAAGAGGGAGTGTCCCTGGGTGGGTGGCCTGTGTCTAATACACAGGGGTGTTTTCTGGCAAAGCACTCTCTCTCACCTACATTTGCCTCACCAATTTCTGACCGTTGGTCCTTGGGACGCCAGCCAACAGCCTGCCCTGAAGATACCGGGCTCATCAGCCCCTGCAACTGGATGAATTAGGAGAAACCTCCATCCTGCCAGTGAACCTCAGACTTCAGAATGGCCAGCCTCCCCAACAACGTGAACCATTCTCTTGAAACAAATCCCTCTCTATAAATCCATACATACATTTCACTGGTCTTGTTCCCCTCAGAAACTCAGCCTAAGACAAACAGCTCAAGGTGAAACCCAGAGTCCTGGGTGGGGCCAGGAGTGCCCTAATCCGTGCCGGGCAGAGGCGTTCGTGC
Source organism: Echinops telfairi (assembly GCF_000313985.2). Classification (NCBI taxonomy): domain Eukaryota; kingdom Metazoa; phylum Chordata; class Mammalia; order Afrosoricida; family Tenrecidae; genus Echinops; species Echinops telfairi. Next base: position 5,358,536 of record NW_022111358.1, read on the forward strand.
TTGGTTTCCTGGAACTTTACCTTGTTTCCCCAGTTCACCGAGAGTCCCACCATGCCTGGAATCCTGGGAGATAGAAAAAGTAAATGATTTCAGAATGAAAGTTCAGAGGCAATCCCCAAAGTACCCATTTGTCAGTTTGGCTCAGCCCTCTCTATCCCCTACATTCCCCCTCTGCCTTTTCCATGGAGTCTTTTTGTCAATTGGGCTCTTCTCTGGGCTCCAGGGCAGGCAGTTCAGGGAAAGGGCACAGGATCCCAATAACCACCTACCCCTTTCCTGCTCCAGGGCAGGAGCATGCCAGAGAACAGGATGGAGCTGTCAAAAAAAGCCTCCAAGGCTCTTCCCCCACCTCTCCAACTACTAGTGACCAGCCATTATTTGAGCCTGGAGGTCCAGTGAATGAGTTGGGAATATATTTGTCATATATGCAGACTAGAGAACCTATGATCTCTGGATAATAGACACATTACATTTCTAAGTTTTTGTTTTTTTCTTTTTCCTCTGAACCTCTTTCCAGTGTGGGGCTGCCCTTACCTGGCAGGTGACATTACGGGTGATCCGCTTATATTCCTCGTTGGCCAGCTGTATCTTAATCTTCTCCAACCGGGCGACTAACTCTGGGTTCTGGGGCAGAAAAGCCAAGGAGGAAGAGCTCTATTTCTAGAAAGTATGTCATCAACATTGGTTCCTGGGAGCAAAGGGCTAAGGGTACTAGAGACCCATGGATAAACTCTATCTGCTCTCTCAGCTGTCAGGCGAGGGTGATGCCTGTTTTCCCCAACCTGGTTCCCCGGAACTTAAAATGCAAACTTTTGAATTCAATAGTTGATTGTCAATTCAAATATCCTGAATCTGCTCAACCCAGCCAATGCCCGATCTCACACATATATATCTCTTACATACCCGAGGAGGCTTCACCACCTCTGGGAGATAGATTTCACTGCCTTCCAGGAGCTCATGGAGATAGAGCGTGGAGCCTAGGAATAAAAGGTTTCCACAACATGGTGACCCTCAGCGCTGACGGTGGGGGATTTAGATCAGAGCTCTAATCTTCTTTCCTTTTAAATAAAACATGGCCATTACTATAGGAATCCTTTTCCAGGATCATTTTCACGCCAAGATAACCTAGGACAATCTCTCATAAACCTCTCCTGGGGCTGCCAATGTCCCAACTGACTTGTAAGCCATTTACGTTTGCATTGGATTAGGTCATTTCTGGGGGCATGCCGATCTCTTCGTAGTTCAGTTCACGGTGATGCCAGATGCCAGATGCGCAGGACCATGGGACTAGTTTATCGATTTCTCCGACCATTTTCAGTATCTATGGTTGAAAAGTCTACCTTTGTGTTTCCAGCTAGGCTATGGTATTTCTGGCAAAAGACCTTAGAAATCTGTTTGTTCGATTTTTCCCTTTGAAAATATGGAAACAGAGGCCCAAGGACAAATGATTTTTCCAAAGGAAGCTAGTGGCAAAGCTAGGGCTAGAAGTCAAATGCTAGCCCGTCCCCATCTTTCAGTATAGCTTTCCCCATCCTATCTTAGAGGGTAAAAACATCAGAGAATGAGGAAGCTTGACTACTCTTGCGTTTGAGATGAAAAGAAATCCCGATTCTTAAGCAAGATAAAGTTCACGATGCTATAACGGTTCCTAACATGGCCTCAAAGAAACTGAAGCCGAGGTGATACTGAGTTCGAACTTGGATTTTGTCAAGCGTCAGGAGGCCCTACAGTCTGCCTGAAAGTCTACCCATTGGACAAACGTTACACAAATACATTGTTACCCCCCCCCCCCAAGAATCCTCAGGGAAGCTGTGAAGGGAGTGAGTGGTCCTAGGATTCTCAGGGGACTGTCGGTGAGATGACTGTTTGGGGGGACGCTCTCAAGCGGCAGGAGGTCTCACGAACGAGGTGATCCCCGGACTCGAGGCTGGGGCTCACCCCTCTCCCTCAGGTGCTGGTGCAGATCTCGGATCAGACGGAAGGAAACCAGGCGCTGGGGGCCACGCGGGCTATCGCCGCCCTTGTGTTTCTTCCCCACTGCGGCCTCCAGTTCGGCCCGTAGCTTTCGGGGCAGTTTCTCAGGCTCTAGTTCCCCGCCAGGGCCTAAAGCGCGAACCAAGCGCTCGCCGGCCACGAAGGAAGACGCCATGTTTGCGCGACGCTGTGGTCACGTGACTAGCCGCAAGACCGGACTTCCGCCGGCCGAACCACTGAGCTCGCGGGGCGGGGCGGGGCAGAGGGCCCAGGGGGCGGGGCGCGCGCGGCGCGGCGCGGGGCAGTGTGGGGCGGGGGCGGAACGCCGCCGGGCCGCAGGTCGGGCCCTGAGTCGGCGAGCCGAGCGGGCCCTCCGGCGGGACATGGCGGGCTGTGCAGCCCGGCGCGCCCTGACGGTGGGCAGCCGCTGGTGGTCCCGGTCGCTGAGCGGGGTCCGGGGTCCGAGGCCGCTGTGTGCGGCGAGTGGAGCTGGGGCCTTTTCGCCAGCGGCAGCCACGACGACACAGAGGCACCTCTCGTCCCGGTGAGGGACGGAGCGAATGGGCGCAGGGACCTGGCCCGCAGCCCAGGGAGCGGTGTTCCGGGCCCGCGGGGAGGCCAGGAGACCGGGCCTGGCCCAGGCTGGCTAAGGGTGATTGCGCTCGACCCTGGCCAAGGCCGGGAGCAGGACGCTGACCCGCGCCGCCTGGGGCTTGAGCCCGGAGCGAAGGGAGCGTGGCTCGGGGCTCCGGGCTGTGCAGGAGCCCGGAGCACGTCACGCTCAGAGAAGGCGCCCTCCCGGCTGTGACCAGCCTTTTAGTGCAGCCCTGGGCCTTTTCATCCGAACCCCCGGCCACCACTGGCACCTGGGCCCCCGCACGGCTTCTGGCTTTCCGTGGGACTCCGGAGACGGGATCTGGCAGTGTGACCCGGGGGAAGGGATTGGAGCCGTGAGGGTGGTAGCTTAAAGGCCCCTTTCCCCGGATAGGAAGAATTAGAGTGAGTTCAAGAGCCTGTGACAGAGCAGCTCTGTCCAGAGAGGTGACTGACCCCCGATCTTGGAGTGGCTGAGGTTAAAAACAAGGGTGGGCGTGGTGATGATGCTTGGCCACTTAAGACCCCCCTGTGAACATCGATCCAAATTGGAAGAAAAACCTGCTTTCAGAGGCCATTAAGGCACGCAGCAGGAAATCTATAGAGATGCTTTCAGCCTTCAAGCGTAAGGGGAGGACTTTGATTAAAGCAGGGAAGGACCTGGAATTATGACACAGCACCTATCTGTTGGGCACCTCTTACACCCTAGGCTCTGAGGAGAGCCCAGGCTAATCAGACACAGGCACTGCCCCTGGGAATGTAGAGTCCAGTGGGAATGGAGGGGGAGGGACAGGTGAGGTGTGAGGGGAGAATTGACCTGGGAGCCCTTCCAGCACAGCTTGGGAGGTCTCATCCTGGAGCGGTCTCTGGCTGGACCTTGAAGGAGCAAAGGCCGAGTCCCCTGGTCTGGTTTGGCAGGACCCTTCTCCCGTTACTTCAGTCAGACAGGACCCTTGTAGCCTGTTCTGATCGGCCAGTGTCGTGACCTTCTCAGCCTTCCCATTTCTTGTGCTTTTCCTTCCTGACCAGAAACCGAGCAGAAGGCAAAGTTTTGGAGACAGTCGGTGTGTTTGAGGTGCCCAAGCAGAATGGGAAGTACGAGACTGGGCAGGTGAGCACGTGGCTGGGGGTCCTTCCCTTTACTTGAAGCACCTGGGCCCTGGGAGGGAGATGGAGGTGGTCGCAGGTCGGACTGCTGTGGTTGTCCACCTGGGGGTGTGGTCACAGACCAGAATCACGGCCTTTTCAAGCTGGTGGTGCCTGTCCTGAACTCCCTTTCCCAGTGGGGGAGCCCAGGGGTGGTTTGGACTGGAGTGTGGAAGGAACCTGGCCGATGTTGAGCCTTCTCAGAGTGGATGGCGGGAAGCTCGTGGAGGGAGCTTTCAAAAAAGCGGATGGGCTGGCCATGGCGTGGTGACGTCTGGGTCAGCTTGGTGCTGGTTGGTGGAGGTAGATTCCGGCCCTTTGTTGATAAGGAAGATAGGTTAGTTGAAACCTTTTAGTGGGTATGCCTATAATCAGCCAAGCATGAGTCCTTGGGGTCGGAATAGAAAGCACGGTAGATACTTTGCTGCCTTCCTGGAGTTTGCAGTCTAGAAAGGATAAGGACATACAAACGGCCATTGGCTCCCACTGTGCTCAGTCGACAGGAGTCAAATCAGGGAAGGGTTCCTAGAGGAAGTGATGCCCAAACTGTGCCCTAAACGACAAGGCGAAGTCGACCAGGTGGGGTGGGGGTAAGAGGCTGCCAGGCAAAGAGCAAGCCCTGGAGGGCAATGGGTCTGGACGAATCTCAGCACTTACAGGGGAGCGGCCTCTGCCTGAGCTGCCTGCAGTCCAGCCCCTGGGAGGGAGGATTTGACAGACAACACATTCACCAAGGCGCCCTTTCCTCCCAGCTCTTCCTTCATAGTGTTTTTGGCTACCGAGGCGTTGTCCTGTTTCCCTGGCAGGCCCGACTGTATGACCGGGATGTGGCTTCTGCAGCACCAGAAAAGTATGTCGGGGCCTCTTCTCTGTCACCCCCCTACCACCCCACCCTGCCCCACCTCCCATCCTCAGGAGGAAGCCTGACGGCAGGCATACGTGATTGGGGCCCCAGGGGTGCACACAGCCTCCCCCGGGGGCCCTTTTCTGGGCCTGCAGTACCCATCGAGATGCGGTGCCGAGTGCCGGGATCCGCCTTCAGCAGAGGGTCCTTCGGCTTTGGTGGGATGCTCTTGCAAGCTACGCTCAACGTTCTGTTTCACCCCCTCAGAGGGCATCAGAGGGCCAGTCTTCGTCATGTCTGTTCGCATCTCTTCCTTACACCCAGATCATCACGAGACCCTTCGAAACAAAATGACCTTGCTCCGGTCAGGGATGGGGAGTCTCTGGGTGGGTGGCAGCAGGGCGGGGGCCCTCTGGGCACAGGGTGCTGAGGCAGCAATGGGATGTCCTCACCCTGGCGTGCTCTTCTACAAGGACCACAGGTCGTGGCACTGCTGTGGGTCCTCCAGACGCCACTGGCTGGGGAGCAGCTGGGCCGGGGGTCACTGAGCAGGCCCCAGGTGGGGCGTCATCACCTTCTGCTCAGGTGTCACCCTGCTCGGGCAGTAAAGCGGTGGGGGGTGGCTTTCCCGTCTCCAACTTCTTTCCACCTCCACAGAGCAGAGAACCCTGCCGGCCACGGCTCCAAGGAGGTCAAAGGCAAGACCCACACTTACTATCAGGTGCTGATTGACGCCCGCGACTGCCCACACATAGTACGTGACCAAGAGGGCCGGGCCTGGTGCTCTTTCCCAGGGGCCAGACCTGAACCCTGGTGGGGACGAAGGTGGGGGGAAGGGGTCAGAGGCTGGGTCAGCCCTTGGGGCTGGACAGTGACCAATCAAGCCCCGGCTCCATATTCTTCCCTTAGTCCCAGAGATCTCAGACAGAAGCGGTGACCTTCCTGGCTAACCATGATGACAGCCGGGCCCTCTATGCCATCCCAGGTGAGTGGTGAACACCTGGGGGGTGTCTGTTGCTGAGGGGCCAGCAGGTCTTAGGAAGAGGGCGCGGATGCATCTCTGACACCCTCTCACCTGCTTGGGGGTGGGTGTGTGTGTTGGGGATCAGGCACTGAGAGGAAAGCCTGCCAGGATCGTCTTAGCGTGGGACAGGTCTTGGTGGTTTCTTCTCTAACATACCACTCTGCTCTGCCGTGTGAGTTTCACTGGTCTCTGTGCCTTTCTGTGCCAGGCCTAGACTATGTCAGCCATGAAGACATCCTGCCCTACACCTCCACTGATCAGGTTCCTATCCAACATGAGCTCTTTGAAAGGTTTCTTCTGTACGACCAGACAAAAGGTAACCTCTTTCTTCAAAAGAGTTTCATGGGGATAATTCCAAAGCTCTATTTCCACAACCATATCCAGGCCTTCCTTGCATTTGACCTGTCAGGTAGACCTGTCTCCTCCTCCTTTGGCCTGGGAAACTAACTAGCAAACCCAACCAAGCTTGCTAGTTAGTAGAATGAGGCCTGAACATCGGGGCTCCTAGCTCAGTTTCCCTCCTACGAAATCACGCCACCTCCTCAGGCTTATTCTCAGCAGGCAGCTCTGTGCCACCATCCGGCCTGTGCTTTTGCTTCACGCGTAGGTGTCGTCTGAGGAGGGGACGGGGTTGGGGAGGCAGTGGGAGCATGAAGAGCCTGGGTGCCCTGCTCGACCATCCAGGTCTTTCCCTAGCACCTCCCTTTGTGGCTCGGGAGACGTTACGGGCCTGGCAGGAGAAGAACCACCCCTGGCTGGAGCTCTCCGATGTCCACCGGGAAACCACCGAGAACATTCGGGTCACCGTCATCCCCTTCTACATGGGCATGAGGGTACGTGGGCAGCCTGGCCCCTTCCTTTGGAGCCAGCTCCCGCTGTGATTGTGGGCTGGGTCCCAGCTGTCAACCACAGCTCCTGGCTCTGCTCCTAAGCGGTGCTTGTGTCGGGTGAGGGCTGAGCCGCATGGGCCTGGACTGACACCAAGACCCGTTGGGGGAACCTATCACTGCTCCCTGCCAGGGCTCCAGAGGAGCATACATAGCACATGCATGCATGTGCAGGCCTCTCTTCCCCTTTCACAAACGTTCGTCAGATGTGTGTGGAGCTGTTTCCTGCCTGGCTGTAAACTAGGCCCTGGGGGGTACACCCAGAAACACCGTTACTGCTTCTCTGGAGCACATGGTAGTGGGGGACCAACGTGCCACACATAGAGTGGGGTGGTGGTGGAGGCTGGCAGCAGGGCCATGAGTGCTAGAGATGTCGGGAGTCCAGCTGTGCTGGCCAACCTAACCAGCTGAGCAGGGAGCCGGGTGGGCCCAGGGGAGAGATGCTGACAGGGCACACAGGCTCCTGCTCCCTGGGACTTAGTCTTCCTTGTTTTTTTTTCTCGCCTAGGAAGCCCAGAATTCCCATGTCTACTGGGTGAGTGTCTCCCTCGGGGCGGAGGGAGAGCTCAGGAGGTGCGAGTGCGGGTCAGGTTGGGAGGTAGGGACGCTTACCTTCTGGGCTCCCCCCATCCTCCGCAGTGGCGCTACTGCATCCGCTTGGAGAACCTCGACAGTGACGTGGTCCAGCTCCGGGAGCGGCACTGGAGGATATTCAGCCTGTCCGGCACCTTGGAGACCGTGCGAGGTCGAGGGGTGGTGGGCAGGGTGAGCATTGCTGGGCTGTGGTCGCCAGCCCAAGGCTGCCGAGCAGGGGCTCGGAGTTAGTTGGGGTGCAAGCCTGGCCTGGTATTTACTTGCTGCCTAATTGGGGCGAGGTATTTCATCAGACTTTATTTCTTAGTGCTAAGATACCCATGCCTATGCCAGACATATTGCCTATCACTGCTGGAATTAAACCAGCACAGTATGTAGACCACCAGGCCTGGCCCGTGGCCTCAGCTCTGGTCCCTTTCCCTGGTGGCAGGTTGAGGTTTAAGAAGCAGGGCTCCTAACTCCTACCCAGTTTGCTTTGAAGTCAGACTGCTGCTTCCTCTGGGCTGCTCTTTGCAGGCATCTCAGGCCGGCCGCCTTCAGGCCTTGCCGCAGGAGGGAGCCCTGTCGCACCTTTGCCCGGTGCCTCAGTTCAGCCTTTGATGACCTTGCCCAGAATCAAAGGCCCGTAGTTCATGCTAGGAGGCAGGGAGGAGGGGCTGAGGCCGTCCCTGGGAGTGCCAGACGGGACTGAACTAGCCGCATATGGCCCTGGAGTGCAGGGAAGGGGAGGCTGGGACCTGACCCGACCCATTGTCCCTGGACCCTGGCAGGAGCCTGTGTTGTCTAAGGAGCAGCCTGCGTTCCAGTACAGCAGCCACGTCTCCCTGCAAGCTTCCAGTGGGCACATGTGGTGAGTGGCTGCAGGCCAGGGAAGTGAGAGGTGGTGGCGTGGGGCGAACTCTGGGCCCAGTTAGGTCTGGAGGTGGGGTCTCCTCAGCTGGTCACTTTTGTGTGGGGCGCTTGGTTGTTTCTTTTATGACTGCCTAGTTTCTAGTTTTCTGTGATTTACAGGCCAAGGACTTATGCCAAAGCAAGCTGCTTTGGGTTCCCCTCAGAGGTGCAGCCTCGAGCCCTCGGCCAGCCCAGGGCACTGCGTCTTTCCTCCTTCCTCCGTAGCGCCGGGAGGGGCAGTTAAGGGACCCATGTTGTCCTGAGTCTGCTGCCTCACCCGGCCTGCGGTGAGCTGAGGGCCCAGGCAGTCAGTTCCACAGGAGAGCCTCAGTCAGCTAGCTCCTCTCTGACCTACAGGGGCACCTTCCGCTTTGAGAGACCTGATGGCTCCCACTTTGATGTCCGGATCCCTCCCTTCTCCCTGGAAAGCAATAAAGATGAGAAGACACCGCCCTCAGGCCTTCACTGGTAGGCCCACTGAGGCCCCGGTGCCCAGGCTCAGCCCCTCGGACAAGAGCTCGCCCTGCACAACGGCTGCGGAACTCACTTCTCCCCAGCACGGGCCACCGCGCTGCCCAGAATTGTTGGCGTCATTTGATTGTGAGTTTTTTGTGGGAAGCTTTTTTTCTCCAGAAGCCCCCCACCGGACTCCTCCAGGGCCGGCCTCCCTGTAGGCCCAGCCTACTGTTCCAGGAACCCTGGGTTTGACTGCTGCAGACCTGGGGGAGCTTCCGGCCTGTCACGTTGGAATGTGAGGTTCAATCAATAAACCAGTGCATACCTGGTCCCCCCAGCCATTTGTTCCCCAGGTCTCAGGCTCCCTTCGGACCTTCACCTTCCAGGGAGCTGGACAACCACCAGGGTCGTGGTCCCTTTGGGTCCCACTGGGGTGGACGCTGGCCTGGACTCCTCCTCTCTGTGTCCGTGGCCTGTTGGCACCACGCAGCCATCAGCACCCCTGGCTTGCCCAACCAGGTTCCAGGAGCCGAGTGTGCTGGGCATGGAGACCCGAGGCTGGGCCCGGCTGGCTGGGCAAGCCTGTGGATGGAGTGGTGCCCCTGCCGCACTGCCTTCTGAGCTGATTCTGTGCACTCCCCAGGAGGGCAGGGCTGTGTAGAATTGAGTTGGGAGTCCTGCCTCATTAGTCACAGGTCAGACTCATTAGTAGTGTCCTTAATCCCCCACCAGGGGGAGCCGGGGCTCCAGGGCAGCTGAGTGTGGGAGCCAGAACTGGCCTGTGATGACTGACATGACAGTACATCCTGTGACAGCTTCACGCCACCGCAGTGACACTTTATTAGAGCACTTTCCAGGACCTGTGTTGGTCCACTGCATGACAGTCTTGGCCCCATCCTTTGGCAAGCGTTGGTTGCCACAGATGCAAGTGCTGTTGACAGCAGGCGTCCAGTTTTCTCGGCAACTGACAAGGTTTGACCTTCGTCCACATTTGCCGTTTACTCCCTGGTTGTGTGCACATGGCTATGGACGGGGCGGGGACACCTCACAGGGGAGTTCCTCAAACCCTGAAGTCCCAAGGCCTGAGCAGAGGCTAATATCACTTAGGTGAACTCACAAGTTAGTGTTTTTCCTAAGAGCGGAGATGGCATCCATGTGAGAAAGCGCCCCAGCAGTCAGCGCTGGCTGGCGGGAAGCCAGGCGGAGCCTCAGGAGCCCTCTGCGGGGAGCTGAGGTCAGGGAAGGAGACGGGGCAGAGGCTCAGGCTGAAACATTCCCGTCTCTGGGAAAGCCAGAGAATTACCCCAGTGAGGGTTCGTGGCCAATTGCGCTGGTTACAAAGTCACATTGCCCCACACGGAGGACGAACAATAATCCTGGGCCTGGCAATTACTCCGAGGCTCCGCAGGGCTGACATGAGCAGCTGCTTAGCTATGACAAAACCGTGTGACGAGGTAGCTAAGCTAGGTCCCTTCCTTAGCGGAGGGACGCTGCAGAGTGCCTGGATGGCTTTGTTACACCGGCTGGACAGCTCCCTGCAGCATTCCTTGGGGAGAAACTGATTAAGCTGCCCAAGGGCCAGGCCCAACACGGGAATGCCAACCACAGCCCTGAACTTACTCCTGCCCAAGAGCTGCTGCCCCACACCTGCAACCCGAAAGGAACGGGGTCTCAGGCCAGCGGTGTGTCTGTCTGGAGACGGCCCAGCTTGATTGGCTGCAAGCTGCCCTGGGCCGAGGGACACACAAGTCCAGCACTGGGCCTCTCCCTGTCTGCGGCTGCATCTGGCACTCCCCGACAGCAGCTCCCGGCCTCTGTCGCGGCTCTCAGGCTTTATGACGACGGCGAGGGCACTTGCTCAAGGGTAAGGGGACCTGAGCAGTCGTGTGGTTGACAAACCAGTTATGAAATGTGATTAAAAATGTCTATTCACAGGGATGCTATTAGGACCACGGGCCCCATCCTTCCACAGGGCCTTGGTCAGCCAGCAGATGCCAACTGGCCTGGCTTATTGCCTACTTCCCAGCCCCTCCCGTAGACTGGTGCTGCAGGGGAGAGGGGACCAGGGTAAAAAAACAGGACACATGTCAGCAGATACAATCTCCTAAATAAAAGTACGAAGTGCTTTTAAAGAGCTAGGTCCCAAAGGCATCGTCCTCCCTCACCAGGGACAGGGCGCCCTGGAAGGTGGCCAAGACACCCAGACCCTTCCTTATTAGACTTTAAGACTACTCATTCCCTAATGTTAAAAAGCAAACACCAGGCTTGTGCTCAAACACCGGAGGGATAAAAGGAGCCCGCCCTCGGAGGGAGCCGCCTTTCCTGCAGATGGAACTGCTGTGCCCACAGGCCTCCCGAGTAGCCCTTCAGACCGGCACAGGCCGAGCTGAGTGGTCATCGTAGCAGGAGATGGGTGAGTGAGTCCCTTCACCCACAGGCAGAAGAGCTGCCCCCTCAGGCTGGGGACAGCATGATCCTTGAAGTGTCAGGGGAGCAGGGCCCAGGAATGGCTGGTCCTGGCCCTCTGAGCCGCAGGCAGGGCTGGCCGTGCCTCTGGCTGCTGGAGCCGAGGCCCGGCCAGCAGCAGCCTGGGGCAGCCAGCGGAGGGGAGATGGGCCCTCCTGTGCCCTGGCTCCCGGGGGTGGGGGGGCTTGTCAGTCCCGATAGGCAGCCTGGTGGCTGAGCTGCCGGTCGTCGTAAGTGCTGTAGCGCTTCACGTGGATGCGGCGGACCCGGTCCCACAGTTCAAAGGTCTCCTCGTCTTCGCTGGGGGAAGCGTGGCTGCGGCTGCGGCTGGTGGCCTCCAACAAGGAGTTGTCAGGGACGCGGGGACTCTCAAAGAGAAGAACGTTGAGTGTTTCCTCATAGATGCGGGCCTCTGGGAACTCCACCTGGGGGGGAGGGGCGGGAGCCGCGTGAGTGTCACCACAGGTCACCAGGCATGTGGCCGCTCTCCGTCTCACCGGTGTGAGGAGACAAGGACACGCGACCCGAACACCCAGGCGCAGGAGGTTGGCACAGTAGCAGTTAGCGAGTTGGGGGCTTGGGGTCGGGGCTAGGCACGAGACAGTGCCACCATTGACTAGCCGTGGGGCCCTGCAGTGACCCATCTGAGTCTGTTTTCAGGGGTGTGCAATGACAGTGGCTACCTCACGGCGTGGTGGTCAACACAGTACGGAAGCTGATTGCTTAGCAGAGCCAGATACATAATAGATGAAAAGCAACACAAAAAGCCCCTACCAAAGGGCGGCTGCTCCCAGTTGACTGCTTTTTATCATCTGACTGACGTGGTGTGTGTGTGTGTCTGTGTGTGTGTGTGTGTGTGTGTGTGTGTGTCCAGCTCCCGGAGCGGGAGACAGAGGCTCCACCTTCCGGGCAGAGCTGTGAGCTCCACCTAGAGGGGCCATTCCAGTCTGTCTGTAACACACAGATGCTCCCCCACCCCCTGCAGTGATTGTCCCCATCGGGCTGCTCTGGTTGTGCCCTGCACCGCCCGAGCAGAGCGCACCTCCGTACCTTGGTCTGCTTCTTCTCGGTGGCATACACAATGGAGGTGCAGCACACCTCCGCCAGCTTGTGGCCCTGGCCGTAGAAGGACCAGCAGCAGATCTCGTCGCCGAGGACGTCCTTCATGAAGAGCACCCGGCCGTTGAAGCGCAGGGAGAGCTTGTCGAAGAGCTCGATGTTTTTCAGCAGGTGGTCGTCAGAGTTGCTGTAAAACCCGTGAGGTCGGGGTGTTGGTCCGAGACAGGGAGGGGGCCTCCTGCCATGCCACAGGACAGGCAGGGAACAAGTCCCTCAGTGGCGCCCCCTGGGGCTGGAGGGCCTGTGAGGAGGGCGACCTGCACCGGGGTGTCTGGTAAAGCAGGGAGCTGGAGGGGGAGCACCAGCCTGGGGAAGGAGGGGCGCTGCTGTTCTGGCAGGAGCAGTTCCTCCTCACAGTGGGGGTGACCCTGGCAACGTGTCTGTCCACAGGGAGTCCCTGAAGCAGGGGCACCAGGGTGCAGCTGGCTACTGAGCGGCAGAGGGCAGTTAGCTGAGCTGGGGTACAGACAGGCTGGCTTAGGAGGAGGACTCCCCGCCCCATGGCCCCCGCATCCCTTTTCCACCCGGAGACGATGCACATGGTGCATGGGGCAGGCTGACATGGCGTGTGGTTAGGGGGGCGGTTACATAGTGCTCACCTGCAGCCCAGCCAGGGCCCTGTGCTCCAGACACCCCGACCGTGCTGTTGCCCAGTCTCCACCTGTGCAGCACCCCCAGCCCGAGAGCACCGCTGCCCCTTACCTGGTGTAGGAGTACTTGTTGTTGCTTCTGTTGTACAGCAGCTTGACCACGGGCTGTAAGGGGAGACGGAGTGAGGGCCGGCCCAGGCCTGGGCACCCGCCCCGCCCGCTGCCTGCGGCGTCCCTGACAGGTGCCGTCAAGTACCTTGGTGGAGGACTCGATGAGCCGCTCCTCCTCCTTCAGGGAGGTGATGACGGGGATGCTGCACACAGGCTGGAAGGGGTCCTTCTTGTCCTGGGGGTACACACGAGCTGAGACCACTTCTTTGGGGTCTTCTGCTTGCCAGGTTCAGCCAGGTACCCCTTCCCACCTCTAGCTGGGGGAGGAGGGCCAGGCTGGGAGAATGAGCCACGAGTAGCAGGTTCATTTTTAGAAAACCCCAGCTTCAGCTGCGGGCACGTGGGTGGGCGCAGGCCTTCCCTACTGCCCGAGGCCTTCACCTTCCGCCCAGGAACCCGGCTGCCCTAAGTCCCTGAAGGAGGGGAGCAGCTCTGACCTCATCAACCCAGCCCAGCCCGCCCCGTACCTGCAGGGCGCTCTGGCACATGGTCACCAGCCCCTGAATGAGGTAATACTTGGCTTCCGCCATCAGCTCCTGGATCTCCTGCCGGCTTTGAGGGAGGGTGACAGCGTCATCTCGGAGGTAACTCAAGATGGTGCCGAAGTGTTTCCCACAGCGGTCTATGAGGATCCAGCCTAAGGGGTCGCGTGCAGAGAAGGGCTGTTGGCTCCAGGTGCCCTGCACACAGGCAGGAGGCAAAGGGCCACTGGGCAGACCCAGTGGCAGCACCCTGGTAGTGGTGACAGAAGTGGGGACACTTCCAGCCCGCAGGGTCAGTACTGCCTCCCCAACCCCACTGGAGCCACGAGCTGTCTCTACCGCGGGAGACCCAGCCCTCCAGGCCCTGCTGAGGTCCAAGCTCGGGAGCACTCAGGCCTGCCCGCCTCGGACATTGCAGGGACTGTTCTCGGGACTCCCAAGAGAACACGACACAAGGATGCCTTCCAGGAAAAAGGCAGGGACGGGCAATAGTCACCATCTGTTTCCACGGAGTCTGAGTCTGGAGGAATTGCGGCTCTCAGGCCCTGCTACCCCATCACTGCTTCCGGAGCCCCTCCCCACCAGCTGCTCAGCAGGGCCGATGCCTCACCTTCTTTGTCCGTCAGCACCTCCATGCGCCCGCTGAACATGGCCTTGAGCATGGTGTCGTGCCGGGTCAGCACCCGCACAGTAGTGTAGTACAGGGAGCCGCCCACATTGAGCTGGACGTACTTGTGGCCCAGGCTGCCACCCTTGAAGCTGCTCAGCTTGGGCTTGGCCGCTGAGGTTGGGCACAGACAGGTGTCCCCTGACATCTCCCGCTGCAGGTAGATCACCACACGGCAGCAGGTTGGCTTGGCAGGCTCCGCCGTGGTGGAAGGGGTCACGGGTGAGGGCCAGGTGGAGGCCAGAGCCTCATCCTCTCAGCGCTGTGGGAAAGCAGTCAGGAGTCAAGAGGAGTAGCACCCTCCAACCAGACGAGGGCAGCAGAGACCAGACCAGTCCGTGGTCCCCTCCTGGGTCAGTCCAAGTGTTCGCTGGTAAAGGTCACTTCTTAGGAGACAGTTAAGAAGGACTTCTCTCCGAGTCTGGCTGGCCACCTCACCAGGCCTGGGTTGCACCAGCCTCCACTCAGCCCAGAAATAGGTGCGAGAGACATGCAAGTCCTTGAAATGGGAGCAGACGTCCTCGTCCTGTGGAATCTACCAGTTAAACTCCCAGTTATTGTCCGACCCAGAGTTTCCTGGAAGCCGGGGCATGGACAGGATACACTCCCTCCTCTCTCCCAGACTCCATTCTCAAGAACAGCCACCACAAATGGGATCTAGTTCTAGGAAGGGTTTAGGACACACACGTCTTTCTAAACAATCAGTAAAACCCATTCACTGAAGAACAAAGTAGGTAACGTTCAGTGCATGTTTACTGTATTCCAAGTATTATTCTAAACATTTAATGTATACAAAACCCTAAAGCCAAACTAGCCAGCAATTCTAATTCATAGAGATCCTACAGGACAGAGTAGAATCGTCCCAGAGGTTGAGGTTGTAACCTTTATGGGAGCAACATTGTCTAAGAGACCAGGGTTAGTGGTCAGATAGACTAGTGGAACCCCGAGTCACCCTCCAAGCCTGGAACTGCACTCACCCCTGCGGCTCACTTCCTGTCCCCCAGCAGACAGGTCTATAAGCGAAGAACACCAGTGGGATGCTCGCGCTTAGCATGGTTACAGAAGAGGAGCAGGGGCGAGAGACCCAGGGAGGGGATGTTGTGCACTGAGAGGACTGCAACGGATCAGATGGAGCAAGATGTCTATGAATTGAACTGCCGAATGCAAAACAGAAATCTACTTTCTGAACCTTCACCCAATTCACCACGGCCCCCCCTCCACCCTCACCCCCGCAAAAAGCAAGAGAAGTGGTAGACTACAGGAAGCAGTAGTTGAGGAATGATGATGGACCCCATGGAAGAAGCACACTAGCTTATGCGATTCAAGGATTGTGAAGAATATAATCCAAACCTAAAGGAAGGAATTGGTATCAGTTTAAATTGTGAGCACCCAGTTTGCAGAAGGCTATGGATGACAGTGGAAGCCCAAAATCCATTTGCAGGGTCCCCACATAGAATTAAGCCTCCACAGTGAATCCTCTTCTGCCCATAGTAGAGGGAGGTGAGTAGCCTTGTTATCAGTATTATAAGAAGATTACAGAGTTAGGTTAAAATGTAACACTTGTTTGACTCCCCTTTCACCCATTTGCAAGTTATATAGGTTAAAAAAAAAAAAAAAAAGGAAGGGAAAATACACACGGATTGCACCTCCGGTGAATCCCCTCTGAACCCAGACCAGGGGCATGAGTAGCCTTGCCATCACTCCGGTGCACTGGGAAATGGATCACAGCAGATGTGGTTAGGTTAAAATTTAGCATCATTTTATCTCTCCCTTTTGACCTATCTTAAGGTTGTTCTTTACGATGGTTTCGGCTTTCTTTTAGAGAGATTTTCCTGTTTCAAATGCATCAGCTCTTCTGTTCTTTGCTCTTTGGTACAGGAAACCCAGGGTGAGCGACTGGACAGCGCCAGTAACCAGATTGATGGTTTCTTGGGGTGTCTGGCAGGGGAGGTTGGGGGGAACTAGGAAGCTAATAACAAGTACCAGGAAGAAAATGCTCTAAAATCGATTGTGGTAATGACATGATTAATGTATGTGATTTATGTCCTAATAAAACTCTGAAACTAGAAACGATGGCGACAGTAAAATGTAGACTCGCCAGCTTTCAGCCTCACACATGTGGGCAGATAATTGCTCCTCATCTCTTGTCAGCGCACACCAGATGCAACGCCCTGTCTCCCTTTACTGTTCCACGCTCTCCGCTGTGCTTAGCACAGGCCACATTTTAAGTATTTAACACATTTTGCTTTCTTAGACTGAACTATCCCAGAAGGGATTTTATCGGATCCTAAAGGAAGGGCGAGAGCTCTGGAGGTCGAGTGGGTTAGGTTGTAACCTTTATGGGAGCAAACTCCTAAGACCAGGTGTAGGGTAGGCTGCCCCGTGGGGGTAGGGTGAGGATTTCTCCTCCGGGTAGGAGTTACAGCCTCAGAAACCAGAGGGAGGACCACTCTGTCCTACAGGGCCGCTGAGAGTGGGTATCGACTTGATTGCAGTGAGTTCCAAGTGTTTGGTTTTAAAGGAAGGGCCAGAGCGGCTATTGTGATGAAGTATTAAATTCCTTTGTAGGCTGGCTGGTCTGGGAGATTCTTCCATTTGCCCATGGAATGGGGCGTGGAGAAGCTGCACGCTGTCTACACACTGTCCAATCAATAATGCGCACACCTACACATTATCCAATCAGTAGCACTTAAAGGTAGATTACACCCCCTCCCTCCCAAAACTTCCCTGCCACCTGGTGCTTCTGATACCTTGCTACCCTACCCTGCATGTAGAAGAGGGTAGACGGTTCCAGAAGCTGGAGACTGTAACTGTGGGAATAGAAAGCCTCATCTTTCTCCCTCAGGGCAGGCTGGTGTTTTCAAACTGCTGACCTTGTGATTAGCAGCCCAACACCTAACCACTATGTCACCAGGGAGTCTACCTTACCTCTAGCCCACTCCAAAGGGGTAGGCCACCACTCAACAGGTTTTATTTTGGCTGGAAGATGGGGTTGTCTGCTCCCGACAGAAACTCTGGGTAGCAGTTCTAGTCCGTCCTACAGAGCTGCTGCGAGGCAGGACAGGCATTTTGGGACTCGCCCAGGATCAAAGAAAGTACACATGCCAAAGGGCTTCAAGTTCGTGGGGAAATGGAACCAAAAGGGAACGGAACTTTCCCACGAACTTCGTGAAGTGCCGTCCAGGTGTACACATTCTGTCGGAGCAAAGGAGCGCACAGGCCGGGCCAGCCAACAGAGGAAGACCGAAGTCTTTGTCCTGGCGAACCCATTTCCCTTTTCCAACAAAAGCAATTGCTCTGCGCCCCAAGCTGACGTCAGCTCACATTCCGCCCAAACCAATGGGCTTCAGGAATCCCCGGCGGGTGACGCCCAGAGGTAATTGCAGGGAGAGAAGTTTCCCCCGGGAGCCTCGGCGCTCTTCCTTCCGGACTTTGTGTGGCTATTTGGGGACGTCTGGGCCCAGGGACGCACCTTACCTAGGGGAGCCTGCGCGGAGGCCCGGCCGACGGCCATCGCGAAAGAGCATGGAGATGTTGGCGCCTGGTCCCTGGGGACAGTAGCCAGGCTGGGAGGCTCAGTGACAGGCCCTGAGGGCAGGGGATGGGGGTGGGGTGGGGGGGTGGAGGCGAGGGATGAAGGGAGAAATCTCTCGGAGGGAGGTAGGGAAGGCCAGCTTTAGCTGGGAAGGGCGGTTCTAGCAGATATCCGAGATGTGCTTCCAAGCCTTTCTTCAAAGCGTCCCGGGGAACGTCAGCGAGCCCCAGCCTCTCGGAGCCGGTGTCTACCCTCCTCACTGCCGAGAAACCGAGACCGCTTCGGACACCCACCCCCGGGGGAGGATCTGAGCGCTCCATCTCCCCTCTGCCGACCCGATACCGAGGGAGACCCTTTTTGCGCCAGCCCCGCCTCTCACCGTCCCTGGGGGCGCCTCTCCGGTCTCTCAGCTGGGCTTCGAGCCGACTCCGCGCAGCGCCGGGACTGGACGCGGCCGCCCGCAGTCCCAGGGCGTGAGCTCACATCCGGAGAGCCCGAGACTACAAGGCCCGGCATGCCCAGCATCCCAGCGCCGGGGACAGGGCCCAGCCCCGCGGAGGAGTCCGCAACGAGACCACACCCACTTCCGGACGCTCTGCCGGCGCAAGGGCCTCGGGGTCTTGTAGGCAGTCATCCGTACTCGGGCCTCTGTTTCCCAGCAGGCTCTGTGGGTGGAAGGGTGCGTTTCCGGTGTCAGGCAGTGACGTCACGGGTAAACAGGCCGTGTATCCGTGGCAGCGGCCGGGGCAGCCAGACTGGCAGGGAGGCACCGGCCCGAGGGCTTAGCTGGCACAGGCAGCAGCCTGGCCCGCAGCGCATCCCTGTGACGTGTCTTGCAGGTAGGCCTGGACCACAGGGTCGGGGAACGCGGGCTGGGCTCGGTGCTGCCGAGCCCGGGAGCAGAATCGCGCGGCCGCGGGGCGGGGTGAAGCAGACAGGCCCGCGCCCCGAGGCGCTCCCTGGGCAAAAGGAACCTGGGAGTCGCCCCAACTCTGGGACTTGTTACATCCAGTTTAGGCCTGGAGCGCTTACAACCTTTGGAGAGCGGTTCAGACAAGCTTGGAAAGCGCGCCTTTCGATGGAGCCGGCCAGTCTGCCTGCCTTTCTGCCCAGCGCGGCGGGCTTCCTCCACACCCGTGGACGGCTTGGCTCGGGGAAGACGGGGGCGGAGCGGGTCACAGCCAGCATTCTCGGGGTACTCAGCCTCAGCTCATTTGCCCTGCCCTCCTCAGATGCCCAGACACGTGTGTGTCGGACTTACCCACCGCATTCTGCCCGCTCCAGTCTTCCTCCACCTTCGCACTCATGCTCCCCATTACCAAGCCCTGTGGGCGCGCTCCCCAAGCTCACGTCTGCACACTTCTTCCATCCAGGCCTAGGTGCCCGTCGTAGCTGCCCCTTGGCCTCTAGCCCTTCGTTCCCCAAACGGACTGGTTGTCAGTGGTGTGCTCAACGAGATCCTCTCGCCCCGGTTCACCTGCCCGAGGGGTGCGGTGACGGCCCGGCCCCCGGCCCGACCACACCCGCCTCTTCGCCTTTACCTTCTGGAGAGGCTGGCGGATTCAGGGACAGTAGACCTTCGTCCGTGGGGCCTTTTCCGCTTGCAGTGCTTTTTCCTGTCCGCCTTGGGTAGTCTTGCTGACGCTTTTGGTGTTTCCCCGCCGGAGACGGGCTGTCTCAAGTTTGGGTTCCAGTCCAGGCACTGTCTAGCCAGCCCTACGCTATGGTGTGGATTTATAGTTCATGCTTGAACCCGTAGTTTTTACCGCACCCAGGTCTTGCTTCCTTTTTGTGTTGTCCCAGTGCAGGTATTCAAAGGCCTTTGCAAGTCTTGAGGGGGTATATGACTTGGGGATGAATGAATGTGCTCTGGAGCAGTTCACATGTCACTCCCGCACCTCCTAGCTAGCTGCCCAGTAGTGGTAGCACTTAAGTGGGTGGGGGGGAGGGGGGACATGTAACATTGAGCTGGGTGGCCCTGGCATAGTAGACACACGTATTGTGTGTGGAATGAACGATGCCTGACGAACAACTGGACTTTATTCTTTCCTGAGCTTTGCTCCCGTGACACACCTCTCCCGTTGCCCCAGTCACCCTGTCCCAGCAGACTCTTCTCTAGATGAGCTAGGGGGCCACAGGGGAAGCTCCGAGAGGTGGAAGTAGAAGGAACTTGAGCCTGTGGACATCTGGGAGTTCGGGCCTTGGCGTTGGGATAGTCAGAGCTGGGCTGGAAGCGGGTGTTTTCTTGGGTGGCTGGGAAGGGAAGGGAGGTGAACAGGGATCGGGTTTCTTTGCAGCTATGGCCAAGGACATCCTGGGGGAAGCAGGGCTGCACTTTGACGAGCTGAACAAGCTGCGGGTGTTGGACCCAGAGGTCACGCAGCAGACCATAGAGCTCAAGGAGGAGTGCAAGGACTTTGTGGACAGTGAGTACCTCCAGCTGCATCTCACCCCACCCCCATTGTGGCTCCTGGCCCTGCCCTCGAGTCCCATGTTATTACCCACCTGCATAGGGCACCACACAGACATCAGGGATGGGGGGCGGGGAATGTCGTTCAGATATGCCATCTGTCAGCCTTTGATCTCAAAAGCTCTCATCTATTAATGGATGTTGAACAATGCCTTGGGGGACGATGGGAAACAGGACTTGTTGGGAACAGCGTTTGTAGTGTTAGGCTCTCCGATGGTTAAAAGTAATCATCGAATCCTCTAGAAACAGCTCATCACTCATCGAAGCCCTCTTTTGGCCAGAGATCGCCACAAAGCTGCTTATCCCAGCAACCATGCAAGCCTAGTGCCAGCAGAGAGCAGTTCTAGCTAGGTGGGGGACCCCCACACCTTGGGGATTCCCTAGCGTGTGGGGAGGGGGGACTAGTGAGTGTAAGGCAGCTCGGGTCCCATCGTGGTCTCCAGTGCTTGCTGTGCACACGGTTCCCTCTCCCTCTGGGCCTTCATTTACCCCTCGGCAAAATGGGGTCTTGCCACACCAAGGGCATTGAGAAAGAGACTAGGTACTGAAATGCTTGGGGCGCCTGATTGGCTCTGGTTCAGGTGAAAAGTCCCCAGCCCACCATTAACTGAGCTCCCAGGGCCTGAGCCAGCCTTTGCCATTAACATGGCCTTTTGTGCTCCGGGCCCCGCCTTGTAGTGAACCATGGAGTCGGACTCCTGGAGGCTTGGCTCACCATCGTCCTGAGTTGGCCGTGACGAGCGCTCCAGGCCTCAGACCCACCCTTCTCTACCTTCAGACTGCGGTGGGCGGCCGTAGGAGAGGAAAAGGGTGATTCTGAGAAAATTAGACTTTTTTTTTGTCCTTTCTCTGAAAGAAATCGGCCAGTTTCAGAAAATAGTTGGTGGTTTAATTGGGCTGGTGGACCAACTTGCAAAAGAAGCAGAAAATGAGAAGATGAAGGTAAGAGCAACAGGTCTGCTATCTCCCTCTTGGCCTGGGACCCTAGGTCCCCTGCCCTCTGGGTTTTGTTGGGAGATGGGCAATTTCCTGGCCCCATTAACTCTTGAATTCTTGTGATGCCATCCTTTCCTCTGGCCACTAATCTCTACATCAACCCTGCGGGGGAAGTATCTTTACCCTCACTTTGTAAATGGAATTTAAGGGGTGTAGGGTGCAGGTGAGTGAGCAGAGGTCAGCTTCCGGGGCAATCGGAGCCCCTGTTGCCGGAGCTTTGGTGCAGTCATTTCCTGACAAGCTCTGGGGCGCTGCCTTAGCCACCCCCCAAACAGCCGCCTGCATGTGGAGGACTCTGCTTCAGGTGGGCAGCTTACAGGGCACCGTAACCCTTTGGCAATCCTGGTTTTTCTCCTAGGCCATTGGTGCACGGAACTTGCTGAAATCTATAGCAAAGCAGAGAGAAGCCCAGCAGCAGCAGCTTCAAGCACTAATAGCAGAGAAGAAAATGCAGCTAGAAAGGTAAGACCTGGTGTAAAGCAAGCAGTTCGTTCAAGGTCGATTTTGACTTCTGGAATGATCCCCTTTCTGCCTTACTCTCCGTCCTGGTTCTCCCAGGAAATGCCTTGTCTTGTGCTAATCTGAAGATTTTTAAAGTAAAATTTACATTTGACGGGAGATGTTTGAGGTCATGGCCGGATGGACCGGAGGCTGAACGTTCAGCTGCAGGGTCTGTGACATTGGCGGGTTCTGAGGAGCCTCAGGGTGGGGACCCCTCCCTCCCAGGGGGTCCAGGGAGGGCTTGGCCTCTGCTTTGGATCCCTGCGCATTTTCTTTCTCACCCTCACACAATTCTCCATTCTGGACTCACCCCACTCCTTTCCTGGAAGCACCTAGTTCCCCTGTATTCTTCTCTAGGAGGATTAGGCCAAGGTTTATTTCATCCATTTTTTAGGGCTTCTTACTAATTTTGTTTTTCAGGTATCGGGTTGAATATGAAGCTTTGTGTAAAGTAGAAGCAGAACAAAACGAATTTATTGACCAATTTATATTTCAGAAATGAACTGCAATTTGACTCATTTTTATAGCAGGAAGGCAAACTACAGTAAAACAGACCAAACAAGCCTCCGTACCATTCCGGTGACTGGCTGAGTCACGTCATGTGAGCTGCGTTTAAGGAACCCTTCCTTGGAGGCAGGAATACAAAGTTGGGGAAACTTGTTCTCAAGAGGGCCAAAGCCTCTCTGCTGTGGATGGAGGCGTGGCCACCAGCCGTCCGGCACAAGTCCCCACCTCCTCGTGCTAAGTCTGAACTAAGCAATCTGTAAAGTTTTAGCTTTTGTTTTTTTTAAGTCCACAAAACTTTGGGGGGGAAAGCAATAAATGACTTTTCAAATGGCTTGATGTGCCTTGTTTCTTGATGCCCTGAGGTACAGTAAAAACAAGCCAGGCAGGGGTCAGCAGCTACTTTATTTGGAGCAAACACAAGTCAGACGCTAGTACCACCAGTCAGACCAGGGCTGGCCTGAGAGAAAGACCGGGAAGTGGCTGAGATTCTTGTCTCCCCCGTTCCATGTGATGAACTGGTCTTGCTTTTTAAGGGTTGGCTCCGAATGCATGTTTAGAGAGCTTTGGCCTACCAGGAGCCCTGGTGGCACAATGGTTTACACCTTGGGCTTGCTCACTGCAAGGTCAGCAGTTTGAAACCATCAGCCGCTCTGTGGAAGAAAGATGAGGCTTTCTGCTCCTGTGATGATTGACAGCCTTGGAAACCCACCGGCAGCCCTTCCCTCCCCTGCAGGGACTAATGGACTCAGTGGCAGCGACATGGAACACCAGGCACTGTCACCACCCTGCCTGTACACATGGGACAGTTGCCCGCCGACCCCTTCTGAGAACAGATGGAAGGAATGATCCAATTGTACTAGGAAGGGACCAGGAAGCACACCGGGGTTAGGTGTGAACCGACTTGTTAGATCAGACTTCAGAGAACAGGAGGCTGCGTGGGCTCTAAAAATACAATAGGAAAGGAGATTTAAAATCTTCTGGGGCGGCCTGTGGAAGACCGAAACCAAACCTCGACGAGCCCATATCCGAGAAAGTCACGCTTTGCAGGTTTCGCGCTCGTTACAAAGGAAGTGGAGGAGGGAGGGGAAGTAAGGCCTAACAAGTTTGGGGATGAGGATGATGGAGACCTTCCCGGTTCATTTTTGTTGTTTAGTGATTGGCTAGGAGACTCGAGTTCGGGGTTCAGTCGCATGGAATGGGGGTCAGACAATTTGTGGACATGCTAAGGAGGCATGTTTCTTGGGCATTTACCCACCCATGCATCCTGGCATGGAGCGTGGGCACGTCCTGCGGCATTTGGCACCACATCCCTGGAGCCTCCCTCGGGCAAGCCTGGGCAGCCACGCAGCCGGCCCCCGTGGCTGGGGAGCGAGGTCGGCGGGCCCTGTGCTTTGCTGCGGGTGTGGTGAAAGCTGCTGAAGCCGCGGGGCTCCGAGAGCACGGGGTCTGTCAGGACGCCCCCCGCGGCAGCGCTTGCATCCCTCACTTTTTCTTCCTTTTCTCCTCAGGCTTGTAGTGGGGGCTCCGCAACATGAACAGGAGAAGCACGAGGGGGACGAGGAAGTAGGGCGCATAGAAGGAGACCAGGGTTAGCCGCTCGGGCATAGTCTGGGGTCCTCGTCCTTTGAAACGGCCGGCTTTGGAGAAATCCTCGAGCAGCAGCACGGAGAGAATTGGAACGAGAGTGGTCATCACGTGGGCCGAGTAGATGATGGCCGGGGTGCGGATCCACTTGCAGCCGCCTGCAGGGGGGGGCGGGGTAGAGAAGTGAGTTCAGGCCCCCAGCGCACCCCGAGCGCCGCCTCTACTCGGAAGAGAGATGGGGCTGCGGGCTCCCGAGCCGTCTCGGAGCCCCTACCCTTGGCTGCTAGAGCCCGTGGATTCGATGGCGGTGGGTGGGCCTTTAAATGGAAACGCAGACACATGGCAAGCTAGGACTCCAACCCACGTCCCCAGCGAGCGGGCACGGCCATCTTGCTGAGAAAAGCACTGGTGCCACGGAGACCCCGGCGTGTCGGTGAGGTCAGACCCAGGCATGAGCTTGTAGCGACTGGCTGCGAGGCTTCGGGATGGGCTCCGTGACCGTGGGTGTCACGTGTCTGGCTTTTCCTGGTCCCGCCCCATGCACAGGGGGAGCGACCCCCAGTGAGACGAGAGAGGAACTCGGGGTGGGGTGGACCCAGGCCCCTCTCCTTGGCCACCCCGACCCCAATTCCTTTCAGCTGCAGACGTGCTTCCTCGGTCCTCACACCCAGCCCATCACCCTCACCTCGGGCCACATTGCTACCTCCTTTTCTCCCCCAAAGAAAGAACGGCATTAGCTCCCGCCACATGAACGCGCCCCGCCCCCTCGCCCCTTCCTGAAATCTGGAAGGGGCCAGGCCTGTACCTCACATTAACTACAGTACACCCCTCTCGGAGCTGTTCCCCTGAGCCGAGCCTATGAGCGGACTGCGCCCTCCCTCCTCCCACTGGCCGACCTTTGAAGAAGGCGTAGGTGGCGACGGGGAAGAAAGGCAGCTGAAGCAGGAGCTCGCAGAGCAGCATGGGCTTCAGCCACAGCGGCGGGTGCTGCAGGAACGGGTCCTTGAACTCCTGCACATACCACTGCAGCAGGTTCCTCAGCTGGAGAGAGAACAAGGACAACGCAGCCCCTCACCATGAATCCCGGCTCTCCGCGTCTCCACTCAAGTGAAGATTGCGGGGCGCGGGAGGGGAGCCTTAAAAGATACGTGGAAAAGTCTGCTCTCTATTCATGCTGTTTGTCAACTCACTTTTTGAAACGCCCCCCACCCCTGTACATGGAGCAAGGCTCTCACTACCACCCCCACCCGTGCTGGCAGCAGAGGGCACCTGGCTGGTTCTGTGGCAAGCCCACGTGGGCACTAGCTTTCCCTCCGGCACTGCCTTCCCTGCGTTCTGCAGCTCTGGCAGGCCCGCCCCTGCTCAGCGCGACCTTTACCCCAGGATGACACTTGCAGGGGCGTGGCCAAGAGCAACAGAACCTAGTTAGGCTCAAGGTGTTTGCTGAGCGAGCAAATGTGATGTCTCAGCCAACATGATTCTTGGTCCAGAACCCACAGAGGAGCACACCGCCCTGGCACACGTCCTTTCACAATGGCCTGCTGTGTACCAAGGTCTGGGGGCCGCTTCCCTCAAACCTGGAATTCACTGAATTCCTTGCCCCTTTCGTGGAGATGGATAAGCGCCATGGAAACATGACTGGGGTACTTGAATCCTGCTGTCTCAGGTCGACCCCTGCTCGTGGCGTCTCGTGGGCCGGAGGGCGTGCTCACACGGTTTCAGTGGCTGGGTTTCACAAGCTGAGCACCAGCCTTTCTTCTGAGCGCCCATGGAGTAAGTACACGGGAACTCCAGCCGTAGGGCTAGGCGCCAATGTGTTAACCCCAATTTGCACCAAGGAGGGAATACCCATTTGTGACACCCCAACTCCATTTTTTCCCCTTTTTGACTGTGTAGAATGGGCTGTCCTCAAACCACAAATGACAGAGCTTTCCGACGATGGCAAGGCTGGCGTTAGTGATCTCAGTTCTAGCAACTGCTCTGCTGAAGAAAAAGGAGATGCGGCCTGTGCGCGGAGGAAGGACTTGCTTCATGCTTACTGTGACCAACGCATAACCAGACTTGCTGCCATTGAGCCAGTTCTGGCTCAGCAACCTCACAGGACGGAGTCAGAACTGGCCCTGCGGGGAGCAGAAAGCCTCATCTCGCTGCAGAGGAGCAATTGGCAGGTTCAAACTGCTGACCTTGCAGTGAGCAGCCTACACCACCAGCAGGACGCCTCCCTGGGACCACAGCGCTGCAACAGTTATTTGCCCTTACTGCCAAATAACTAAGCCACTGTGATGACGACAGTTTTCCTGTGCATTTTTAACCAAAAGACAAAAAGGCCTTGAAGTTGTGAAATAATAGGAGGCCTCACTGCTGATAAAGAGCCAGTTTTAAGCAAATTTTCAGAAACATTCTGCTAGCATAATATAAACTTCAAAAGGGCTAGACAACTGATCTATTGAGCAATTGATCATTGGTGCTTCGCTTGAAATTTAAATTCATGACCATACCCTTTGCTTCCTTCTAAGCCAGCGGTTCTCAACCTTCCTAATGCTGTGACCCTTTCATACAGTTCCTCATGTGGTGGTGACCCCCCAACCATAACATGATTTTCATTGCTACTTCAAAACTGTAATTTTGCTACTGTTATGAATTGGACGACCTCTGTGAAAGGGTCGTTTGACCCCCAAAGGTGGGTCAGTGATGTAGTAGAAATCATCATAAAAGTTAATGAACCCACCCAAGGGAGCTCACCCTTGGCTGGTGGTGCTGTAAAATGTGACTGCTAAGGGAAAATGTGAGGTCCCACGGCCACTACCATACAGCACTGTAGTGTCTTCCCAAAGGACCAGGATCGACGTCTAACAAACCCCCCCCCCCTTTCGGGAAGACAAATAACAGAAACATCGACGAAGGGAGACAGCAGATGGTGTAAGACATGAAAATAATAATTTATCATTTATCAAGAGTTCACGAGGGAGGGGGGAATGAGGAGCTGATACCAAGGGCTCAAGTAGGAAAAAAAAATGTTTTGAAAAGGATGATGGCAACATGTACAAATGTGCTTGGCACAGTGGATGTATGGATTGTTCTAAGAGCAATAGGAACTCCCAATAAAATGACTGAAAACAAACAAACATGAAAAGCACGGTTTATGGTAGCAGTATGCTATTCACCATAGCCAGATGTCTGCCTCAGAGGAATGGGTAAGATGCGTGCACACAAACAGTGGACAATTGTGCAGCCACAAAGAGAAACCAACACCTGACACACGCTACAGCTGGATGATGCGTGCACGCAGCGTGCTGATGGGAACCAGTCAGTCACAGTATTTTGTATGACACCTCCCTCGTACAAAATAGCCACGACAGACGCGTCTAGAGATGCCAGCATCTCCTGTGGTTCCCAGGAGCTTGAGGGACAGGAAACGGAAGACGCTTAGGGGCCGTGAGCTGCTGGAAAAAGAGTTGAGGGCGATGACCAAACAGACACGTCCCGAACAACACGTGAGGGATGCTGAAGTGGCAAGATACATGTGTTTGGGTACATGTGTCTTTCTTTACCACAAAGAAGAGAAAGATGAGGAACAAGCGTGCACACACACAGACACGGTTTTCTGGGCAGATGCTGTTTGCACTGGGCCTTGACCTTTTACAGTAAGTCAATATGGTTTTAAAAGCTGGCAATCACTTTACCAAATTGAATATGTAAATTTACATAGGTCTTTCCGATGCTGGGCACTTCAAAGCTGGGTCTGTGAGTCGTGAGAAAGAAGCCAACTGCTGTTTGGCCGGAGTAGGCTCTGTGTTCATTGTTACTAAAGAGCAGATTTGCCTCTATCAGCTCTCATCTTTCTGGGAAGCAGGTCAGGCCTTTTTTCCAGGAGCCGAGGGGTGAGCTTGAACCAGCGACCGTAACTGTTGAGCCACCAGGGCTCCCATGTGTTGTTGATCAAGTATTCAAAGTACTCATTAAATCAGACTGTTAGGGGGGAGGGGGCAGAGGAAGGGGTGGTGGTGAAGGAAAATGAGCTGATTCGGGGAACCCAAGAGGCAAGCGAATTTTATAAAAGGGAGGGAGATTCGACTACAGAAGAGAAGCAGTAAGATGGCAGAAACAATGTGGCCACAAAGCTGACAACCACCTGGGACTGGAAGAGGCAAGCCACAGCTTCTCCCCAAGACCTCCAGAGGGACCCAGCCCTGCCGTCCCCCTTGATGCAGACTGCTAACGTACAGAATTGGAAGAAAATACTGTGAGGTTGTTTCAGCCACTAACCTTGTGGTAATCTAGTACAGTAGCAACAAGAAACGAACCCACCTGAATATGCTCAAGTTGATAATTTAATTCAACTCTCTTCATTGGCCATTTGGAATTCCAGAGCCCTGACTCTCCACAGTTGTTGGGGAACAAAATCTTCAAGGCCCTCAAACTGCAGTCCAGTGCTCTTGGCCTGTACTGCCTGTGCCATTTCCATGGGGCGGGGGGAGGGGGGGTGCAGCACGTTGCTCAGCAGTGGCTCTAAAGCTCTGAAAAAGGTGATGGAAGCTACGGAGTCTAGTCCTGGAAAACACGAGGCGCACGTTTGCCTCTGCCAGGTGGGTTTGCAGACCACAGGTTAAGCCCCCCCGGCTCTGCCATGAGGCATTTGAGAAGGAGCCAGGCAAAGGCAACGCTTGAGGTAAGTTTATCTTGCCCGTTCTCTGCATGGCTTGGTGACCATGCAGGACAGGAATCCCAAGAGAAAACACTGCAGGGTCCCGGAGAAGGGCAAGGAGTTGAAAACCAAAAACCCTAAAACGTTCCAATCTGTGGTAAAGAAATGTTGAGAAATAGGGCCTTTCAACTTTATTCCAAGGCCATCGATGTTGCTCTCAGCCAGCTGAACATCAGTTAACACGACCATCGTTCGAAGTTAGGCCTCACCCACTACCTATCGCCAACGATGAGAAATGGAGGGTTCTCTTGTAACCAGCTTCTGCCGTCTGAAATGCGTCGGGCTGGAATACCACCGTTGGAAATGAAGTTGTGAATCTGGCCGTGGTGACAGATAATTAAAATTAAGTCCACTGCAGCCAGAGCCCAAGCTTCAGTGCGCTATCCCTCATGAATTTCGAGACCAGGTCGCGCACAGATTTGATGCCCGTTGGCTACCACTCAATCCGGACATCACACGTGCAGAAAGCAAAAACTCCTTGGAAAGAGGAAAGAGAAGGCCAAACTGGGGGTATGAGAAGAGCCTGGAACTTGTCCTTGCATGCAGAGTGGCGAAAGCGAGTGGCCGAAACGGTGTCAAAGGGCTGAGCGGATTTCCAAGGGCGGCCCGAGAAGGCACGGTGCTATCTGGGGAGAAGGCCAAACGGGAAGGGCACTCCGCGATCGGACGAGAAGGGGCGAGCCCGGGCACCCACAGCACCCTGAGCGG
>NW_022111358.1:5387577-5390552 GCF_000313985.2 Echinops telfairi
GCCACCAGCCCGGCGGCCCGCGGGTCCAGCCCGACCGGACGCCCCTCACCTCGACCGAGTAGAGCTCGCGCGGCAGCAGCGCCTGCAGGTCTATGAAGGCGGTGATGGGAATGTGGGAGAGGAAGTAGAAGCCCAGCAGCCACTCCAGGCCGCGCCTCGCGCTCGGAAACCCCATCATCCGCAGCTGGGACCCAGCGAGCGACGACCCCCAGCCCCGCCGACGTGCGAAGGAGGCCCGAGACCGCCGCCGCCCGGACCCCGCGCCAAGGGCTCGCCCCGCCCCGCTCCCCTGAAGGCCACGCCTGCCGCGCCCATTGGCCGGCTGGCGCGCCGAGAGGGCGGGACTCCCCGCCGAGGGCGTTTATTGGACGGCCCGAGGGTAACGTGTCGCGAACGCGCGGCCGCAGACTGTCGCCATTGGCCACTGGGAGCGCCGACGGGGCAGGGGCGGGGCGCTGTGGCAGCCACGTCCCGGGTTCGCGTGGGGGCCCGGGCCCGCCGGCACCCGGGAGCGGACGGAGGGGCCGCACCGGGCACGTTCCTGCGCGCTGCGCTGGGCCCCCGAGGAAGGTAGCGGCTGTCCACACGCTGCTGTTGCTTTCCTCGTCCACTCCGCGGATTGAGCTGGTACTGAACGTCGGAAATCGACGGGCGATGGAGCGTCCAGTCCCTGGAGGGTGTCCCAGACCCGGGCGGGCCCGACAAAGTGGTGATACTCCTGAGATGACTACCCCCAAATGGAGGGGTCCGGGAAGCCTTTGAAGGAATTGCGGAGGCGCCCTCACACTCACTGCGACCCTATAGGGTCTGTCCCTGTGCGTTTCTAGCACCCTGTGGGTGCTAGCCCACCGTGTAACCCACTGCGCCACCAGGGCTCGCACAAACAAACCTCCCTGCCAACGAGTCCATTTGACACGTAGAACTGCCCGTGTGCGCCCCTGTGGGTTTCCCTGCTTGCGGAGTAGAAAGCCTCATCTTTCTCCCTCAGAGCGGCTATTGGTTTTGAAATGCTGACTTGGCAGTTGGCAGCCCAACCTGTAACCCACTACAACACGAGGGCTCCTCCAACCGGACTAGCCAGTCTGAATTAAAAAAACAACAACCAGCAGAGGACAGGACTGCAGGGAGATGGAGAGGTCAAACTGACAGAACCTGGCGATAATAGGTTCTGGGGCACGAGGGAGGAGTCAAGGGTTCACTCAATAAATACTGCTCTTTACAAATGGGGCAGGAGGATGGAGCTGCCACTCACTGAGAAGGGGATGTGGCATTTGCAGAGAAGGACGATTATGACTGAGAAATTGGTTGAAAGGGATAATATTCGAGTTTAACCTCTACATCATTTGGGCAGTTAGATGAACCAATCTGAAGATGAAGGTTTGTGGGTGGCAGTTGAAAGTTCGAGAGTGAAAGAAGCAAGGCAGAAATAGAGGAGAGACCACTTTCAAAGGTCAGAGAAGGACAGGCACAGACAGGTGCACAGCAAGAGTGGGTGAGCGCAGAAACAGGGAAGGAAGGAGTCAACTGCCAGGCAGGAGACCAAGTAGGGACTGACTGGGACTCACTGGTGGCCTGTGGTGGCGGGGACATGAGCCTGGTCAGGCGAGCAAGTGGGGAAGTGAATATAGGGAGTGTATGTGAAATGTGAGGACAAGAACACTTTGTTCTAATGACCTGGCACTCTTTGATGCTCACCTTCCCGACACGAACTCTGAAGACAAATGAGTGCTTAAGCAAATGTGGTGAAGAAAGTGGATGGTGCCAGCTATCAAAAGATATAGGGGTCTTAAAGGCTTGAAGTTAATCAAGCAAACCATCAAACAGGGAAGCAATAAAGCCCACATGGAAGAAACACACCAGCCTGTGTGATCATGAGGTACAGACAGAATCAGGTATCAAAAGATCCAAAACAAACAATTATATCAATGCAAACCAGGAGGGCTTGGAGTGGAAGTAGACAATTGGCCATCAACTCACAGAAGGGTTACAAGGAAAGGATAATTTAACCAGGGTGCAGTATAGCACTGAGGAATATTCCTGAATGCTCCCTCCCCAACTCCCCCACTATCATGACCCATTTCTACCTTACAAATCCGGCGAGACCGGAGTATGTACATAGATACAGATAAGAGCTCTCGACACATGGAATCCAGGATAGCTAAACCCCTCAGGAACAGTAGTTGGAGAAGTGATACCATTAGTGGGAACAACTAGTGATGCCATGGGGGGGGCATGGGAGAAAGGGGGAACTGATCACAAGGTTGGATATATAACACACACACTCTTGAGGGTGATAATAGAAATGTGGGTGAAGGGACACAACAGGCAGTGTAAGAAACAAAATATACAAAATAACAACAAGAACATAATTGACCAAGGATTCATAAGGGTGGGAAGGCCAGGGAGGGAGGGGGAAAAAAGAGGACCTGATACCAAGGGCTCAAGTAGAAAGAAAATGTTTTGAAAATGATGATGGGAACAAATGTACAAATGTGCTTGACACATGGATGTATGGATTGTGATAAGTTGTATGAGCCCCTAATAAAATAATTTATAAAAATCAAAAAAGAAAATACTTTGGAAATATGATGGCAATATATGTACAAGTGTGCTTAATACAACTGAATTATGGATTGTTAACTAGACAAACAACAGGAAGTGAGGCTCAAGGCCTCTCTGAGCAGGTGGAAGGAGTGGCTGGATTAGCCTTAGGTCTAAGGCTGTGTTAGTCTGGGTACATTAGAGAAACAAATCCACAGAAACTCATGCATAAGAGAGAGTTTTATATAAAGGTTAAGTGTGCATCAAGAAAACATGCAAACCCAGTGCTGCCCAAGCCCACAAGCCCAACATTAACCCATATGTCCAACACCAATCCACAAAGTCCTCCATCTCACAAAACACACGCAATGATGCCGACTGCAGGAGGAAAGCCGAGTCAGTGAATGTGTAAGCATCTCAGCGCTGGCAGGGGT
>NW_022111358.1:5391259-5412172 GCF_000313985.2 Echinops telfairi
TTGGACATGAGATCAAGGGACAGAGAGCCCAGGGTGTGGGATAGCCCGGTCACCAAGGCCACATTGGGGGATGGTGGGAGCAAAATGAGTGAGAAGGGAGTCAGGAGCTCCATGTTGAAGTCCTTAACAAGAGGGAGGGAGGGACCGGGAAGCAGGTGGCCAGGGGCTGAAGTCTGGCTGAAATGGTGTGGACTTGACCTTGAGGAGCAGGGAGGCTGGTCACCCCCTCCTCCTGACCCTGAGCTTTCAGAGTGTGAGAAAATGAGCAGTCTGCACTGGAGAGGCCTGCCCAGAGCCAAGACCTCGGGGAGGGCCAAGAGTAGGTGGTGAAGGCTGGGCGAGCAAAGCACACAGAGGGGTTTGGGCTGTGGGGGTGGGGGAGAAGGGGGTTTCAGTGAAGGTCCTTCCGGGATAGTGAGTGGTGGCCAGCAGGGCCGGCCCAACATAGGCAGGTCATAAAGCTGTGGCACCCCACTCCCTCTCTAGGGTCAGCCTGGCCTGGGACCTGGGATCCCAGAACCAGCTACCAGAGGGAGGGAGGATTTCAGTGCTACCCTTCGAATCCCAATGGGGTGAGGCCTGCTTCCCTCAATGAGGGGCTCAGGCACGGGGGAGGGGGGAACCAGCAAACACAGTGGTGCTTTCTAGAAAAAGAAAAGGCCTATCCTAAGGGAGCCTGGCGTTACCAGAGGACAGGGGCTGTCCTGCCAGAGGCATGAGGTAGGAAAAAGGTAGGGTGACACGGTCTTCGTCCAAGGACCCAGAAGAGGCTGGTCTGGGAATCACCATCTCCCTAAGGGTGCCGGCCTGTAAACCCTCCCTTGCCTCTCGAGAGGTGCTTCCCAGGCAAGATGCGCCTCCTCGGCCTCCACTCTGGCTGCCCCTTGGGAGTGTGCACGGCCAGCTCCTCTTGCGCCCTTTCCTAACCATGTCCTCGGAAGGTGTCCATGGCTGACACCTCATGGGAAACAGGCTCAGAGAGGACGGGAGGGTCTGTCCACGGCCACAGTGAGGGACAAGGCAGGAACTGGAAGCTGGTGTGCAAACTCCCAGCCCTAGATTCCTTTATGATTAATCATTTTACTGGGAGCTCTTACAGATGTCCTAACATTCCATAATTCAAAGGAGTCGAGCATAATTGTACAATCGCTACTACAATCCATTTCAAAACATTTTTCTTTCGGAAGTCTTTGATATCAGCTCCCTTTCATCCCCTCCCCATCCCCCCAGGAACCCTTATAATAATTATTTTATTATTATGATTGTGTGTGCATATATATCTCCTATCTTCCCCCATCCAATATACCCATTCACCTACAATTCTGCTATTTGCCCCCCTCGAGTGGGGTTATAGTCATTATTGCTACCAGCCCCCGCCCCCCCCCCAATCCCCCAGCCCTTGATTCGACAAGGCTGCAGAACTCCGTGCTGAATCAGTGGTAAAGTTCAAGTCTTGTATCTCTGGGGCAAGCACCCTCTCCTATAAGGTGTCAAGGACCCTCCACTCCAGGGGCCAGAGCGGTGCAGGCCTGCCAGACTGGAGGCCTTCGTGCATACCCCGTGGCTGTGCTCAGCTATACTTAACACTGAACCCCCTAACCCCAGCCCCCACTAAACCCACTGCCAAATCAGTCACTTTCAGCTCAAGGCTGTAGGCAAACCCGTCTTTCGCCCCCAGAGCCCCATTAAACAAACACAGTGGTTTATTTAAGAAGATACCATAGTGCATTATATCCTCCCATCATCTACAAGGGGTGTTACAAAAATCTTGTGGCCCTGCCCTTGGGAAAAATGCTCAACCCTTAGGGGAGAATCAGCTCAAGCCCTTCGGGCCCGTCCTAATGCAGCTCTTGGAGACTCAGGCAGTGCACTCTAGACAGCCAGCCTTTGGACTCTGTCCTTTCCAGGCGCAGGACCGAAGAGCCATCTGAGGCCACAGGAAAGATCCGGTGTGGAACTCCTACTAATCAGAACCGGATTCCACCAGAGTAGAGGCAGCAGATTAAGGGAACTGAAATACTCCCACGGACCTAAGGCTGACATACCTCAGTGTGGGAATCAGCAGGTGATGCCTATGAGGGGGTGGGGAAGGAAGTCACTGGACTTTGACTCTAACTTCTTGGCTTGGGGTGCCCCGGAAGTGGCAACTTGTATGTGCTATTTTCACACTCTTTGCCTTTTCAGCTACGTCTGCCTTTGTGAATATTTTTGAAAGTTGTTCCCTATCTTCAACCCTTATTGCTTGTGTAAAGTGTTCAGTCACCTAAATTGCTTACCTGTACAAACCA
Organism: Echinops telfairi; assembly: GCF_000313985.2. Classification (NCBI taxonomy): domain Eukaryota; kingdom Metazoa; phylum Chordata; class Mammalia; order Afrosoricida; family Tenrecidae; genus Echinops; species Echinops telfairi. The sequence goes on from NW_022111358.1 coordinate 5,393,548, forward strand.
GCAATCCATGTATTTTGGTCTAAAAAGCTGTCATCTACATGCTTTTTCTGGACACTCTTAAATGACAGATCATTTGATAAATCAGCGGGGATATCAATCGCACTACCACGGGGATCATTGGTAATGTTCTTTAAAAAAAATATATAGTGTCTTTAAAGTGAACCAGGGATCTCTCGGAATGGATTTTGTGTTTGCACTTAGTTGTAGCCCTAATCTATGAGCCATTCGTTTTTATGACACGGGCCTGCTCAGTACCTACCCTACTTCCACACCCCCCAGCTGGAAGCGATCACTGGAGACATGGGTGCCATCACAAGTGTGGTGAAGGAGGCGGCCGGGGCCCCAGCGATCAGAGAACTGCATTTGGGGTGTTAAGGCTTGTCTTGAAACAAGTAGCCTAAGGCTTCACACAGAAGCACACCAGTTTATTGCCCTAAGAATTGTAAATAATAAAACCCAAACCTGGCAGAGGGAATGGTAGTAGAGCTTAAACTCAGAACCCCTGGTTTGCGGAAGGCTATGGATGACAGTGAAAACCCATTCACCAAGTCCTCCGTGCAGACGAACCCTCTGCAGAATCTCCTTGGACGAGGGACGATGAAGGGAAAGGCCTTGTATTAGACAGAGTGCATTGCAGGGAACTTCAGTTGTAGTTGTCAAATGTGACACCCTGCCTGACATTGCTACAATGTATACTTGTTCAGGGTTTTAATGTTTTCGAGTGAGGTTTTTTGGCTGATGGGCTGTTTGTATTTTGAGTGTTGTCTGTTTTTCCGTATGTGAAACTCAGGATAGGTTAATCTACAACGAGATGACTAGATTCAAAGGATATAGAGAGTCTGGCAGGAAGTGGGGAGCTAACCAAGCACAAAGAAACGTCCTGGAAGTGACGGTGATGGTTGCACACTGGTATGAACGGGCCTGAATTACTGAAACGTACGGCAGTAGAAGGGACCAGGTATCAGCCATCAAAGAACAAAAAATCATATCAGTGTGCCCACCTCCCTGATACAATCGCTGAAGACAAATGGGTGCATATGCAAATGTGGTGAAGAAAGCTGATGGTGCCTGGCTATCAAAAAGATATAGCACCTGGGGTCTTAAAGGCTTGAAGGTAAACAAGCGGCCTTCTAGCTCAGAAGCGACAAAGTCCACATGGAGGAAGCACACCAGCCTGTGCAATCACAAGGTGCCGAAGGGATCAGGTATCAGGCATCATCAGCACAAAAAATCATTATCATTGTGAATGAGGGGGGTGAAGTACAGTGAAGACCCAAAGCCCATTTGTAGGCCACTGGACATCCCCTTACAGAAAGGTCTTGGGGATGAGACGAGCCAGTCAGGGTGTGATGTAGCAACGATGAAACATACAACTTTCCTCTAGTTTCCTGCTTAGGACTTGCGCTTTTTGATATGATCGAATCCAGGAAATCCTATTATTTAAGATTTCTCCACTCCCGTCTGTTCCTATCCAAGCTCTGATTTGGTTGACTGCTCCTTTTCGGGTCTTTTCTTCCCTTCTTGTGTATTTCTGCTGCACATACTGGGCGCTTCCTCTGCTAAACTTGTGAATGAGGTAGGGGATACATTTCACATCAATTTGTAGTCAACAACTTAAACCACTGATTCCACCTCCCAGGAGCTGGCCCCCTGGTTCCCCTTCCCTGTCTTGTAGTAAACGTATGATCCCCCTTCACCAAAGGCAGCACCGGTCTACTGCCTTACTTCACTTTCCCTCCTCCCTTCTCATAACTGTCCAAGTCTGTGTCTTTTGGCATGAAAACCTTTCTTGACTTTGTAACAATGGCCTCATGCAGTGTTTGCCCTTTTTTGGCTGACTCATTTCACCCAGAATGTTCTGTGACGAGGTGCTTTGCAGTTCCACCATTATTCTTTAATGATGCAGAGCTCCACGGTGTCCGAAGTTTCTCTGTCCATTCTTCCACCTATGGGCGTTTAGGCTGTTTCCACCTTGCTATTGAGCAGTGCTGCCATGGTCATGGGTGTGCACATGCCTGTTCGTGCTATGGCTCTCATCTCTTTAGGGCACAGAGACCCGGCAAAGGGATTGCTGGGTCCTATGGCAATTCTATATAGGGCCCTTCTTTTAAAGTTCTCATCAGTGGTGTCCAATCTAGTTCACTCAGTTATTCAATTTTGAATCTGCTTGATTCTTTTCTTTTACTTGAAGTTTTGCTTATTTAAAATTTTTGCTCCACTGTATTTACTTTTATTCCTTGGTTGGCCTTTTGACATTTTAGCATCAATTTTCTACACTCTGCATCCACTTCCTGACGTCATTTGAACATTTTTGTCTTTGTCCCCTTAGGTTGCGACCTCACAGTTGGGTGGGCTACATCTTTGGGAGTCCTGTGAGACTCAACTGAGGACAACCCCCACGCCCCCGGAGTGACCATCTGCGTCTGCTTTCCCCAGGCACCCAGGGCTGCCCCAAAGGAGGCTCTCTTTAAATTCCTGGGAGGAATTCCCACCCACCCTACCCCCAACTTGCCTTCAGTTCAGATCACTACAGATTTCCAGATAGATTTTTTTTTTACGTGCCACTGGGCTATTACATACCCAAGTTCCAGGTGACTTCTTTAAGCTTCAGTTTCTCCATCTGAAAGATGGAACAAACAATACACTATAGCGTTAGTTACGTGCACATTTGTAAGGTATTTAGTGGAAAGCCTAGCAGAGTAACTGATAAATATTAGTGTGAGCTACCATTGTTCTTATTATCAATCAGCAAGTGGTCTGACCAATCCCCTGGAAAGACTTGATGCTCGGCAGAGGTCAGTGGACAAGAGGACGCCCCTTGGCGAGACAGACTGACACAGTGGCTCCACCAACGGGTGCAAACAGCACTGTGAGGGTGGAGCAGACTGGGCAGCGCTTCTTTCGGTTGTTCCTAAGGCCACCTCGTCACCAGCACGACCACCGGTGGTTTGAGGGAAGGCACGACTATAGTAGTCTTTCCTTTTGACTTGAACATAGCGCTGGCTGCAAACAGGTCCATGAGCGTTGGATGAACGCATAGCTCCTAGACTTGGGAAACTGTCTCACGCCTTCATTTGCTGTAGGTATAAATATGAAGCCCATTGGAGGACTTGATTTTTAGTCCTTGCTGCTAAAACACCCAACAAACATGAGTTTTGGCAAGCAGTGTGAGATGGAAAAATATACACGAAAGTGTAGATAAAGGGCCCTATCTGGATTGCTAGGTACTTAAACGACCCTAGAAGCTTTTCAATGTGGTTATAGTGGGATGGAAAAAGTGGTTAACTTTTAAAAGTAAGTGAACACTGTAGTTTGAGAAAACATGCTTTATAACAGGGAATTACTTGAAAAGTAAGTACAGCTACACCTATGAGGATTTGCTTACCTGAAGGAGTGGGCTTGTTTGGTGAGCTGGTTCAACCTAGAACCATTTGTTTCCACAGAAATAAAGTCACAAAGAAGGGGCAAAAATATGAATCAGGGGAAATAAATTCCTACGATTTAACTTTAATAAGAAATAATCCACTCTAAGTGTGCTGTGAGAGACCATCTTCTCTATACCAGATGTTTTCATTCCACTTTCCCACAAATGTTTTGAAGCCGTTTTGTGTTTCTGTGTATACAAGCAAGGTACAGGAGGACAGTGTACATGCATTCTATTATTCTTAACCCACCACCATGCAAATGTAGTGCCAACTCAAAAGCAGCCTCCAATATTGTCTTGTTCTGCTTTTGAAGAATAACCATTCCTAACAACTCTTAAGGTAAAGCTGTTCATTTACCAAAAAAAAAACAAAAAAAAACCAAACAAACAGACAATTGCTGTAATTAAGAACTGGATAGAGATGGTTGTTTGGAGGATGAATTATGAAAATTTAGGGTAGTATGAACACCAGCCCATCACTCTTTGATGAGGTTTCTGAGAAGCCAAAGAAAGGCCAACTGCGGAGGGAGAGGGGCCGAGTCCACTAGGTGGCAGAGTCGTGCCCACCTCCTGCCGTGCTGCTCAGGCTTGTCTGCAAAGGTGCCTCTTCCAGCAGATGGCAACGTCCTCACGGGTCTTCAGACTCAGCCTGGCACTCGATAAGCCTTGTTCATTAAGCGCACAGGAATCTGAGAGCAGAGTAGGAAATGCCCCCCCAAAGCATTCTGTCCTTCAGTGCAGCTTTATCTTAGCATAAAAGTCATATTTTAGATGACAGACCCCATAAGAAAAGTCAAAATTAATTCCAGACCATATGAATCACTACAGGCTGTTTCCACTTTCAGTCTTTATGCCCATGCATGATTACAGTATCTCTTTACACCCAAACTGTAGCCGAATGCGGGCCTACCTGATTTGTCCATATGGGTGGGCTCTACTAGCTTTAGGAATTCTACATTTTTGAACAAGGGGTTCTTAGCTTAAAAAAAAAACAACACTACAGGATCAGAGATGACAATGACGTCCACATCGTTTATACAAACCACACCGCCTTGGATATTAGGGAAATAAGTTGTCCGTCTGTTTTGGCCATTAGCCAAGTTTCTACCAAGATTTAAAGCAACCAAGGAAAGAGAGTGAAATCACACAGAGGAAGCATCTTTTTCAAATGTCACATTTAATGTTTTCACCACTGTACTTCAAATCTACATTGTACAAAGTGACCAGTGAGTGTGCCACGGTAATTGACCAACCTCTGAGATTGTACCTTTCACACCAGTGTCTTCTTGGGCTCTTTTGATACTAACACGTTTCTCATTCAAGTGAATTGAAATGCTTCAGCTGGGTTGATTCTCAGGAGCCTCATAAAAAAAAAACAAAGATATTGCACCATCTTTGTTTAGTAATTCAACGTTGGTTTCTTTCACAGCAATAATTACTTCATTGAAGTTAAAACTTCCAAACATAACTTATTAAGAGTCTTCAAATTCAGCTCAGATCACTCAAGATGAAACTCTCTGCTAGATACAGATAACTTACAATAACTTTAACAGTTAGTTGTCCAGAACACACACCAAGGTTTTTCCCTAGACCAATTATAAGACGATCCGTTAGTATACCTTGTACAGGTGAAAAACAATCTTCAATTTTCTTGTCTTTTTTTTTAATATAAAAGTTGGAAGGGACATTCAAGTTTCAAGTCTCCACATTGAACTTAAAAAAAAAAAATCATCATCATCATCATCATCAGCATGTGGAGGTAAACAAGCCAAGTTGTATAACTCCAGGAGGTAGAGGCCTTCAATTTGCATCCATATATACATATGCACAGAAGAATTCAGTGTTCCAACAGAAACAAGTTTGTCCGAAAGGAATGAGCTATTGACGACTGTGACATTTCCAGACCCCCAGCTCTGCCTGAGGACAGACACAGTTGACATCACTCCCTATGTGCCTTTTTGTGTGTGGCTTTCGTTTTTTATTTTTTTTGAATCTGTTTTTGTCTTTAAATATTTTTTTTCAAAAAAAAAAAAAAAAAGAAAAAAAGTTTTTATTAAACTGTCCAGTGCAGGAAAAGTCTCACAAAACTTCACAGACCTGAAATGTGCAAGCTAGTTCTCTGTGTACAGCGATCGATGTTGGGATTCTTTTGAAATTAGTCCAGAAATGAACTATTTACACACATGAAAGATGCATGCCTTGGGGTTCTTTTATGTAAGAAAGAGCAGAAAAACTTCTAATAAAAATAGATTAAATATATATATATATATTTATACTGGGGAAGGGGGGAAAAAGTTTCACCTCTCCTAGTCACAAACGCATTCTCTCTACCCAAAACATTTGATTTGAGACAGCACACATCACCATCACGGTGCTAATGAAGCTAATCATAGGGCCTGATCATGAGGTGGCATGCCTCGACCCTTCCCCCCCAAGGACAGCCATGACCAGCTCATGTGGCTCCAGGATTGGTCGCAGACAAGGTCTCTACATGTTTCGGATTTAGAAAATCCCAAATCTTCAGGAATGGCTCAAATATCAAAATGTGTGACTGTCATGTGTGTTTATATGTGTGTGTGTGTCTGTGTGTGTGTGAACAATCTCACTTCATTAAAAAAAAAGAAACAAACAAACAAACAAACAAAAAACCCCAACAGAAACATAAAACCCCAGACTCCCAAATTTGGTTCAGTTCTCGTTTGTTCTGCGTGAGCCATAACAGCTGCACTGAATTCATACAACATGTGCAACTCTGGGGAAAATAGGTTCCTAAAAGCACAACCACTTTACAAGATTAAAAGTCTAGTAACATTTCTAAATATCATTCATATCATACAAGTAGTGGTTGTTAATTTAAAACTTCATTAGTAAAATTACAGTACAGGCATGATTAACCTCCAGAATTGCAAATCCCAGACTCCAGTGGAAAGCTACATTACATCTTCAGTAGTACATATTCTCTTCCACCGTCACTCCCACACCAGGGGCGAGGGGGGCATCTCAGACGGCTGGGCAACAGTGGAACTGGAAGGAGAGGAGAGAGACGGTGAGATCAGGGGTGCAGCCTAGAGCTGACACTCAGGGTGGACCCTAAAATAACCATTGAGATGGGCCTGGGCTTGGACTCTGGATTTCTCTTAACTTCTCAAAAGTGGCATTTGTTCCAAAATCGTTAAAAAAGATCTGCATCTATAGTGATGTTGTACAGCGGCTAATCTGAGAGGGCTTAATGGGAATGGGAAAATGCCATTACCTTCTATGTCCATCCTTCCAGGAACTTTTGGAAGCCCCATGATTCATCAACTCGGAAACCACTTGTTATTGACTGGCTGTGCAGGACTGAGCAAGCTCCCACATGTCCCACATATGCTAGGCCTATGCATCCTCAGTTAACTACATATGCTAGGCCTATGTGTCCTCAGTTAACCACATATGCTAGGCCTATGCGTCCTCAGTTAACCACACATGCTAGGCCTATGCATCTTCAGTTAACCACATATGCTAGGCCTATGTGTCCTCAGTTAACCACATATGCGAGGCCTATGCGTCCTCAGTTAACAAGGGACAGTGTGATTTCCAGGCCAGTGTGCTGAATACATGGAGATAATATCTATAAAGTGATTTGCACAGTATCTACTATAGGAAACAGAACATAGCAATTATAAATAATAACATCTATAACCAATCAGGGAAGACGACATTAAGGGATGCAGCATGAACCATTTAAATTCTGCCTCTGAAAACCCAGTCACTTAATTGGAGAGCTATTTTCAATGAGCCTCATAAGATTCTTCTATCATGTTTTAATGGACTAGACTGGCTAACAGTTATCATTTATTATCCACAGAGCTACAGTACCCATTACCAGACACCCCATGAGTATGTGTAATGTTGCTAAGGAGACTCTGAATTTTGAGGGGTGTGTGCAACTGATTTGCATCCCCAGGGCCCAGGATAATGAAGGACCTGCACCTGGGAAGTGACTTCATAACTGGCTCTGAGGGAAAGTAGAAAAACAGTATCATTTACAGCCCCAGGGAGGTAAAAAGGGCAACTTAATGCTTTCTACAGAAAGACGTAAGAAATGCAAGGCACATGATTTTAAAAACTCCAAACAAACAATGCTGACTTGTGTTCCAACAATTTCCATGCAGGAAAAGGACCGTGAGGGTGGGTGGAGGGCGGAGAAGCAGGAGACAGGAGGAGCAGAGGGCAGGCAGCCACGGGAGGGGGCAGAGCACGGTCGTTAACCAGTTATCCCGTAGATCCGAATCCACCTTTCTTTGTGCTCGCCCTTTGAGACATTGAAGCCGGACGCTGAGCACATTTCGCTGCTGCCACCTGGGTTGATGTTAGCTTTTGTCAGTAGAGGGCACGGCAAGGCAGCATTTGATAGCTAGGAACCAGAGGCTGGCGCTTCAGGGCCTGGCAAGATTCTCTGCGGTCCAGCAAGCCTCCTTGCAAGACCAGTGCCACGCTGTTGGCTTATTTCCTCGCCCCTTTGTGCTGTGGGTCCCCGTGGCAGCCCTGACCTCTCCTGAGAGGGAAGCTTTGGGTGCGCGGGAAGACTTCCAAGCTCCTTGTTCGCACTGCTCGGCCTACACTAGAGGAAGAAGTTGCGTTCTGCATTTGCTGTATCAAGACCCTCCAGATTTTTTTCTTGGACCCTTCTAGTAGGTAATTATTTTTCTACTCAACAGTTTCTGTTACTAAAAATTTCTGTTTTTATTACTGGTGTAGCTTTCCTATGAACTGGACCCTAAATGACCTAAGAGTTCTGGGAGAAGAGATCAAGAAAGGGGAGAACAAAGAGATACCAAGGCCGAGGGCCACTGGGGCTCAAAGTAGTTCGCAGTTCTTACACCAACTAAGCCTGCTGGTTTCTCCTCTAACCAGGCTGCACCAGCAGTCCACCTGTAAAAAAGAGGCACTGTCTTGCTGGCAGCTATTACTGTAACACCAGGGGCTGGGATGTGATGGGGCCTGAGGCGACCCTGGGTGACTTCAGGGTAGGTGGCTGCTACACCCCCGGCTGCAGCAGGAGCCCCATGTACATCTTCACGCAGCACAATGGTCCTCTGGGGGGAAAGCCTTCCCAGGAACCCCCAGTGCACTGGGGTCTTTCCTATTGTGTAACTGGATCTTTCGTACGCGGAGTAACAAAAGTCAGAGGCCCCCTTGAGTTCAAACAGCAGCGGCAGCATCACCGTCCCATAGTTACCTAATAAAGCTCTTGAAAGCAGCAGACTGCGGGTTGATGCAGAGAGGCACTCTGTTCCCTTTCTGCTGCTCCAGAATGAACCGGTGGATGATCTCTGCGGAGCAAAGACACACCATGTAACCCGCGTCCACCCGCAGGCCGGAGCAGCGGATGCTCACAGCGTCTCCCATTTGTTTCCTTACACCAGCACGTAAGCCGCCTACCAGGCCGCACCCAGCAGAACTGCCCACGGTCACCGGGACGGCCACCTGCTGGCAAAAGCAGCAGCAGCAGCAACAAAAATTCAACCAAACCAAACCAAAACCAGCCCTTCCATTACACAAATTAGAGGTCCATGGGGGGAGTAAAATGGTCTACAAACTGGAGGGTGATTCTCCAAAACTTGGCGCTGTGGGTGATCACACTGTCTTTTAAAAGAACACTTAACAAAAGTATTCAGAATTTGGCTGTCTGTACCCCTCATTTCCACCCGACCAGGACATTTTACAACTAAACTATCAAAAATTCCTTCCTCTTATCATTATCCAAGAAATGATGCCCTTGACTGGATCTTATCCTTCTTTAGATCTTGCCTGTGATATAAAAAGGAACTCTTATATTCTCCACTCTGTGACATTAAATCGAGGAGGATGCCCTCATTAAGAAAGACTGCTTTGAAAACAAGAACAAAATACGCAGTCCTCTGCTTGACCTTCCCCTGGATGTAATATTACGTCAGTATTTGTATACCACTTATAGCTTCTTTGGCATGTATGCCTTGGACAAGCAGCTGCATGCAAGATGATGAATTAAAGATAAGCAGGTGCTCTGGGCACCAGTCAGGGCTCAGAGTGCCAAAGAGTAGAAAATGCTACTGGTCAGAGGCTCATGAAGATACTCACCTTTAACCTGTCGAACAGAACTAAGGTTCTTCTCAAAAGTGTCATCAAATTTGGGGTTGGTGACGGGCTCAAAGTCACTGGTGTAAACTCTCCCAGTGGAGGTGGAAAAGCAGCATTCACACATGCAGGTGTGATAGCGGAGCCGCCCTTCATCTAGGTAGGGGTGGGCTAAGGCATCCTTAGCGGATATTCTTTTGGACTGCAATCAAAGCAAGAGACCAGCACACATCAGCACTACAGGTAAACACCACTGTCCACACAGGGTCTTTCTGAAGGCGCAGTCACTGCTTTACCCGGCTCGGCTGGCAGGTAACTGACAGCACCTCCTCTGTACAATGGGATAACTGAATTTAGAGGTAGGTAACACACCAGGAGAGGGAGCTTCACCACCCAGGCCTGTGAAGGACTGAGGGCCACCCTGCTAGCATAGGCAACAGTTCCTACCCTGAACCAGATGTACACAGACTCAGAAATGACAAATACCACGACCTTTAAAAATGTAACGCACTTTGAAAGGAGTAAGTTTACATTTTAAATAACAGCCCCTCATGTATTCTAAATATGTCCCATGCGTCTGTTCTCTTAGAATACCAAACAGACCAGGGCAGAAGCATGTCTGAAAGCTGGAGCTTGCGTGAGGCAGCGGATCTCGGTGAGGAGAGCAGCTCCCGCCACCTGGCTCAGCGGAGGACTGTAGGGTGCAGCCTGGGCCGGGGTCTCCTAGCACTTTGGATCTTAATTCCCAGTACACTAATTTCAGGTTTACATCCACCATACATGTTTTTTGAACTCATTATTTCATTTTTTTAAAAAAGAAAAAATGCCTCCCACTTAGCTTAGTGGACATATAAATACTATTGAGAGGAAGTGGGTTTTAAAGATTTAAAGATGGATTCAAGAGTACAGAGTGGAACAACAACTGTGACTTTGCCACTATTTCCATTATCACCAAGCACCTCACATAACACACACACACACACACACACACACACACACTCTCTCTCTCTCTCTCTCTCTCTCTCATTCTAAATAAAACTAAAAACACCTGGGTCATCCTCACTGGTTCTAACCCCGCAAATAATAAAATGTTTGTCTAGGGATCTAATAATTCAGGAAAGTTGAGGGTGAATGTGGCGCTGAAAGGTTTTTTAAGTGTTTTCCCCACCATGGCTATAGCATGGCTTATGCTGGTATGTTCTATGTCTACCAACCTGGATTTCACTACAGGGTTGGATTTAAGAGACGCTTTAGAGCAAAAAAAATAAAAATAAAAAGCATAGTAAGACCCTAGGCTCCAGTGTTCAGCTTTGTTTTATTTCGCAGAACAAATGAATGGCTCCTTAAAATTTTACTCATGCTTAAGCTGAAAAGCAAAGACCAACTTTAACTATGAATTTAAAATAAACTTCTTTGTTACCAGGTTATAAAATAAGAAGCGAAACACCAGGGCAAGTCACGGCACAGCTACCAGGGGTCTGGTTCTGACACGGGCGAGCTTACACCCAATGGAAAGCACCGCCCTGCTCTGGTTGGTTGCAGACAAGCAGTCTCACACTTGTCTGAGTCTCCTCAGGGCAAATCAAAACACGCGACTGGCTTCCGAGGGGATCAGGTGAGCCAGTTACATTCAAGGCAAAGATGTCAGTGACTGTTTTTCAGTTTTGGTGGATTTTCTAAAAGGACACAGGACAGTAACAGGGGCTTAATATGAAGAAGGGGTACGGAAACGGAAAATTGCACTGATGAGAAAAAGCCAAGGAAGGGTGCACCCAGGCATCTTTTTTTCATCACAGCAACGCACCTGCTCATTCTTCAAGGGCAGCAAGAGCTGCCCCGCGAATTTCACTGGGAGACCGGGTCCTGTCCAGCCTGCAGACTTCTTTTCCTTCCCTAAACCCAGAATGGACACAATTTGTGTCCCTCAAAGATGCTAAAACTCTCATTTTGATAGGGTGTAAGTGCGAAGGATGCAGAATTCTTCAGGGGAAGAGTTAGAGATGGAGGACATGTCAAGAAACAACTGCTTCACATTTGAATGATTTTGATTAATAAGGGTCTCTATGGGTTTTATAGCAATACTTTTGGACTCACCTTTGTATTATTTGTAGCCATTTTAAGTTTTAACAGTAAGTATGTAATTTTACATTAGGAGCCTTGGTAAGTGCTCAACTGAAAGACCGGTAGTTCGAACCCACTCAGTGGCTCGTGCGAGAAAGACCTGACTGCTGAGTGGGGACGTTAGGGTCAGAGGCTAGCTTCAAAAGGGCTCCAGGACAGAGAGCCATCTCCTGGGGATCAGGCACCACCCAACCTGGGAATGTCTTGGACGGAGCCGGCCTAAGCCCCTGCAGCTGCAGCTCCACCCCTCCCTCCGGGTTCCTCCTCCTGACCACTGGTAGGCGGGACTTCACCAACTCCTGGCTGGAGCCCAGGAATCTCGCCAGGAGCTCAAAACAAACTCCTTTTCCTTCTCTCTGGCCTAGCGTCAGTTGATCTTTGTGGAGAACCTAACGCGGGCTATGTGCTTCTGTGAAGACTACAGACCCCCAGACCGGCTATGGGGGTAGCTTTACTCTGTCACCGGAGTTGCTGTGTGGAACTACGATATAAGACACAGGAGTCCTGGGACAGTCCCATGCAAGCTGCTTCTGTGGAAAAATGACAGGTTCCCCTAGATTTATACTGGCCTTCTGACAAAAGTCAAACACCTCGCTTTCTTTTGTTTTAAAGTTTCCATTATCAATGCCTTTTATTATCATTTTCATTTGAGGTGTGCATGCGAAAGATACCATACCAAGTTATGCATTGACTGTAGTATTTATCATAAGATGCACAAAACCAAAAAGCGGATGGTTATAAAGGCTGTCTGTATGTGGTAAATCGAAAATGTTGTAAACCAGGGTCTGCCTGTATTATGACTAAATAGTGGTAAAAAGATACTCATACCTTCTTCCAGAGTTTACTGCTTTGTAAAAATAATGCTGGCCGAACTGGAAACACAGGGAACCCAGGGCGGATGAGCCCTACAGGACCAGTGGTGAGAGTGGCGATACTGGGAGCGTAGAGGGAGAGTGGGTTGGAAAGAGGGAACCAATTACAAGGATCTACATGTTACCTCCTCCCTGGGGGACGGACAACCGAAAAGTGGGTGAAGGGAGACGTCGGACAGGGCAATATATGACAAAATAATAATTTATAAATTATCAAGGGCTCATGAGGGAGTGGGGAGCGGGGAAGGAAGGGAAAAATGAGGACCTGATGCCGGGGGCTTAAGTGGAGAGGAAATGTTTTGAGAATGATGAGGGCAATGAATGTACAAATGCATTTTACACAATTGATGTATGTATGGATTGTGATAAGAGTTGTATGAGCCCCTAATAAAATGATTAAAAATAAATAAATAATGCTGGCCCAAAACAGATTATCCTGGTTTATACAAGTTTTGGATTTTCTCACAAAAAGTCTTAATTATTTTGAATTTTGAATTAATTTTTTTTTTACTAGGGGTATTGCTTACAGGACTGCAAAACCATGTGTTCAATGAAATTGTATAATAGAAAGTGTGTCTAAAAAAAAAAACCCTTCATGCATCACCATAATGAAAAATCAGGAAAATGAAATTTAACATTAAGATCTTACTAATATAGGTCAGTTAATAAATATGATTTGGCTATCAGGACTACATACTTTTAATATAAACAGGCTCTTCATGAGCCATTAGTAAACAGCTAAACCAAAAGATCTGCAAGTAGGAATATTATGTGATTTTAAAAAAAAGTAGGTGAAATGTCCTTAAAAGACAATGGTGATGTTTTTGTCAGTGGAAAAAGTAGATGATCTTGTCTAAAAGTAAAAATGTTCTAATAGGGCTATAATATGAAAGAAGCAGTAAAACAAAGAAACAAAAAATAAATAAATCAAGAACAATCCCACTGAGTTGATGCAGAGCTGCCCGGCAGGGTCTCTGGCTGTAAACCGTCCTGGAAGCAGGCTGCCACATGTGTCTCCTGTGCAGTGGCTGGTGGGATCGGCTGCCCACCTTCTAGTTGACAGCTGAGTACTTTATCTGCCGTGACACCAAGGGCTCGCAAAGAAGCAATGACATGGGTTAGTTTTCAAAGTGGGCTCAATGTTGTCACGTTTACTCACGAAGAAAAAACAAGCTTATACATTGTTCTGTGGATGTTTTAAATGAAGTAACAATAGAATTTGAGGGGTTTTTTTCTTATGAAACAAAGACAGTATTTTATACTCATATTACAGGTCCCCTTTTTCAGCAAAATATTCCATTAACTCTGAGTTTTTGTTCAAACACCTAGTCATTAATATTTGTTGTTGGCGGTCTCTAGGTGGCGCACACAGCTTGTGCTCGCCTGCTAAGCAAAAGGTTTGTGGTCAAACACACTGGGTGAGACCAGAGAGCTACTGGGTTTTGCCAACAGCCCAGAAAGCTTGGGCAGCTCTAGTCTGTAACTCCCGGGATGGCCTTGATTGGGTTGGAGTCAATTCAATGGCAACTAACAACTTACTGTATTGAGAAAGTATTACCAGCAGCTATTTATTGATTTTTGATACTTTTGACTTTAAAGAGTCCTACCTCACATGCATACACTGTCTCCTCTGACAACAGTGAATTCAGAATAGTCCAATTGCAGTTTCCTGGATGGCTATTACATAACAAAGGGCTTTCTTTCTTTCTTGACCTTATAAAAGGAAGGATGCATGGCAACAAATGTACAAATGTGCTCGACACAATGGACAGATGGATGGACTGTGATAAGAACTGTATGAGCCCCAATAAAATGATGGAAAAAACAAAAGCAAAAAAAAGAGGAAGGATACTAAAATAATTAGTATTATATTCTCTAGATATCTGACCAGCCCAGTATTGTAATTAATGAGAGCTATCCTGTTAATAAATTTTAAAAGCTCAGCTTTCCAGTGATCAATATAAATAAGTAAAATGGGTTAATATAATTATATTGTATTCTTCTCAAGGTAAGAGAAACATTCTGATCGGGGACAAGACTTTTTTTAAAACGGGAAAAAATATTCAGAGGAGCCGATATTAAGGGCTCAAGTAGAAGGCAAATGTTCTGAGAATGATGATGGCAACAAATGTACATATGTGCCTGGCACAATGTATGTATGTATGGATTGTGATAAGAATTGTACGAGCCTCCAATAACATGATTTAAAATAATAATAATAAAATGCAATAAATAAATAAAATGCCATCTTGAACAATGGGGGAAAATTCATTTCTTGGTTTAAATACAATTGTTAGTTGACATTTATAATGCATTTGTGAAATAATTTAAAGGCTCTTCACGGTTTCAAGGTAATGAAGGACTAAATGTACAAAAAGCAATTACTTATTATACCAAACCCTCTATAATATTGTGTTACTAAAAAGATCCAGAGTCCATGAATCCTATTATCTTCTGGTGGTTTCTGCTCTCCCCTTAGAGGTGCCTAAAAGACCTGCTACAAGTTAAAGACAGAGCAGAGGCGCCCGTGAGAAACAGCAGAAGACTGCAGCAAAGGCCTGGTCCTGTACTGACTGCGGTCGTCAGGGCTGCTAACACCGCCTCCAACAAACGCCTGCTCAGCTGAGCGGGGGAACTGGCTGAGTCGGCTTTCCACGAAGGTTTCAGTGCAGAAGCAGGCCATTCATGGCAGAAGAGTAACAAACAAGGCTAATTCCCTCAGATTAAAAGGACTAACCAAACCGATGTAATCATCGCTGATGTGCTATCGTTAACGGAACAAAACAGACACAAGCACACCTCCCTGCTTTCTTCTGGGCCCGCACAGCGCACTGTCACTGCGCCAATTCCCCCTCAGTGAGTCTGCAGACTAAGCGTATCCCAGGCTGTACTACTCTTCACAGGAGCAGACAGCCTCATCCAGAGGCGGGTGGGTTTGAAGCATCCATCGACTCTGTGGTCAGCCGTCCGAGGCTTACCCACAGCACCACCAGGGCCTCCACTACAATGTCTTGCCTTTTAAAATGAAAATGCAGTTATTATTATTATTATTTTTAATCATTTTATTGGGGACACTTATAGCTCTTATCACATCCACCCATTGTGTCAAACAAATCCGTACATATGATGCCACCATCATTTTCAATTTACTTGAGCCTTGATATCAGCTCATTTTCCCCCTCTCTCCCTCACGAACCCTTGATAATTTATAAATTATTACTTATTCAAGTCTTTTTTTTTCTTTTAAAAGTTATTTTATTGGGAGGGGAAAAATGAGGACCTAATGTCAGGGGTTTAAGTGGAGAGAAAATGTTTTGAGAAACGATGTACAAATGCGCTTTACACAACTGATGTGTGTATGGATTGGGATAACAGTTATATGAGCCCCTAATAAAATGTTAAAAAAAATTTTTATTTTATTGGGGGATCGTACAACTCTTATCACAATCCATCCATCCATCCATTGTGTCAAGCACATTTGTACATTTGTTGCTATCATCATTCTCAAAACATTTGCTTTCTACTTAAGCCTTTGGTATCAGCTCCTCGTTTTCCTTTCCCTCCCTCACCCTTGATAATTTATAAATTATTATTATTATTATTTTATGTCTTATACCAACTGCCTGTCTCCCTTCACCCACTTTTCTGTTGTCCACCCCCCTGGGAGGGGATTATATGTCGATCATTGTAATTGGTTTCCTCTTTCTCCCCCCACCTTCCCCTTACCCTCCTGGTATCACTACTCTCATTACTGGTCCTGAGGGGTTTATCTGTTCCGGATTCCCTGTGTTTCCAGCTCTGATCTGTACCAGTGTGCATGCTCTGGTCTAGCTGGATTTCGAGGAATACCGAAAATGTAGTTATTTTAAGTTCACTAAGACTCCATCTTCCTTCTTACCAAATACATTTACTTCTTCTTACAGCTAAATTTAATTTGTAACGAGGACCACACCAGAAATTTCATTTGATTAGGACCGGCAATCCCACTGCTAAGGAGTAAGGGACTGTACTGTACTTCCCAGGTGTATGCAACCTCTACAGGCCTCTCAGGAAGAGGGCTTGCTCTGAGACTCACGAAGTCACTGCCTTCAAGGCAGGGCTGGAACGTGAATGAGCTTGGGTTCTTCGAGAAAGCAAGTATCGTGCAGAGAGAATTTCGTAGAGGAGAAGTAGAGTCTGGCTTCCTAATCTAAGTAGGAAGTACTAACGAGAGTAAAACGATTTCTGACCTGTAAAAGTGAATTTTAATCCTGGGGCCTTTACAAAGTCCTCGGAGGGCCAACAGAAACTCTGGAACCTGTATTTTATAGAGTTGAACTACACACACAGGGCCTTCTGCATTACCACCACTGCCACAGTCCACGCGCAAATAGCTTGTCAAGGACGACGAAACAGCACACTAATGTTAGGTACAAAATCACCAGCACATTGAAGCAAATTTTGTGATCACAATGACCCTAAACTACAAGGAGACCGTGGGAGCAAGAGCGGTCATTTTGCTTTGCTTTCATTACCACCAAGCACTTCACATACAAGGGCATACGCGTGCGTGTACATACCCACACCCCCAAAAAACCCCACCTCATTTTGTACTCTGAGGCTCCTCAAATACTAAGATCTTGACCACTTCTCATAAAACCTTTTATGCTGATTTTATTCTGCGGTGGGGGAAGGTAGTACTGAGTTCTGTGAAAATCATAACCAGGTGAGAAAGTTAGTGTCTTCTGATCATGACGAGCGGTAACTTTATCTTTGCTCGTTTTGTGGTTCCTTCTAGCTTTAAATACCTGTTGGATTTTATATTTGATGTGTCAGTCCTCTGACACCAGACTTTTGCTTTTCTAAATGCTCCCCTTTTAAGCCTTCCTTTGATAATAGTTGCTGGCACAGAAATGAATAATAAGTAGTCCATAGGTAACTGCAAACACGAAAGGCTGGACTTACGGTACAATTAGCAGCATGTCCCAAAAGCATAAGTCCCAAAATGATAATTGCAAAAGCTGCCAGCTAAGCACCCCAAGATCACACATATCCTTATGCAATATGTTGGCAGGTCTCATCAAACAATTTTACCTTTGCTTATCCAAGGATTTGACTTAGTTTGGTGTCAAACTCCTTCTATGAATCTTAAGATGAGTAGGAAGAAAGGGGGCTCGTGTGTGTTAATCATCAACTTTCCGTGTGACGAGTGAGCACGACAATGACACACATGCCATTATGGTTTGAGGTCTATTTTTTGTCACTGCTCGTCGAATCAAATCTATGCTTTTTTTCTAAGAACGCATGTATTTTTAATTCCTAAAAAAGAAAAATAAACACTACTTACTGGATCAAAGACCAACATCCTGCAAAGGAGATGAACAGCTTCATGTGTAGCCTGGCTTGACAGGGTATAAAGTACAGGAAGAGATGGCTGCAAGGAGGGAAAAAAGAATGCCAAATATTGAAGTGAGTCTGGGAGCACATGCATATGCACAACATTGTCCAATAATGACCCGATAACTCCCCAGGCTCCAGCGAGCAACGTGGACAGAGAATTAGTGTTCCTCTCGTTAACCAAGCTTCAATCTTACACTCTATGATAACACATTGTAGGTCATCGCACACAGTGTAGGAAAGACAAAAATGAATCCTGTAGAAAATATGGTGTTTCCACTAGCGTTATCCCTGGATTCTTTTGGCAAGCATGCTTTGGGATGAGAGAAGAAAAGACCTTGGGCATCTTTCTTTTATTTTATGTTTTTTACTTCAATAGAGCACCAAGTCTCTATTAAACTAAAAAATTGGGACCTGAAAACATTAATATGACCGACTTTCTGTCAAGGAACAAGATGTCCCTTGGCCCAAGGACCTGGCTCATGGTTACTTGGTGTCCTGTGGCTTTCCAGCACTGTGATGCTCCCCCTACTGGGCCTCAGAAGGGAATGTTTGGATTTTTTTCCCTAATAATTTTATTAGGGGCTCATACAACCCTTATCACAATCCATATATACATCAAGTGTGTAAAGTGCATTTGTACATTCATTGCCCTCATCATTCTCAAAACATTTCCTCTCCACTAAAGCCCCCGGCATTAGGTCCTCATTTTTCCCCTCCCTCCCCGCTCCCC